>NW_027366919.1:0-64352 GCF_046119375.1 Phyllobates terribilis
GTAGCTTCAAACATTTCTGGTATATGAAAAACATGTTTTTCAATGGCAAAAATCAATGAATATTGTAAATGCACAAACAGTAATATCTCCACATTGCAAGGTGCAATTCTGAAATTTTTTGCTTTTTCCTGCTAATCCTAGCATGATAAAGAAGATTCAAAGAGAGTGAGATGCCAGCTCCTTTCATTCAGTCAGTAGCTTCAAACATTTCTGGTATATGAAAAACATGTTTTTCAATGGCAAAAATCAATGAATATTGTAAATGCACAAACAGTAATATCTCCACATTGCACGGTGCAATTCTGAAATTTTTAGCTTTTTCCTGTTAATCCTAGCATGATAAAGAAGATTCAAAGAGAGTGAGATGCCAGCTCCTTTCATTCAGTCAGTAGCTTCAAACATTTCTGGTATATGAAAAACATGTTTTTCAATGGCAAAAATCAATGAATATTGTAAATGCACAAACAGTAATATCTCCACATTGCACAGTGCAATTCTGAAATTTTTAGCTTTTTCCTGTTAATCCTAGCATGATAAAGAAGATTCAAAGAGAGTGAGATGCCAGCTCCTTTCATTCAGTCAGTAGCTTCAAACATTTCTGGACGTTTTTCAATGGCAAAAATCAATGAATATTGTAAATGCACAAACAGTAATATCTCCACATTGCAAGGTGCAATTCTGAAATTTTTAGCTTTTTCCTGTTAATCCTAGCATGATAAAGAAGATTCAAAGAGAGTGAGATGCCAGCTCCTTTCATTCAGTCAGTAGCTTCAAACATTTCTGGACGTTTTTCAATGGCAAAAATCAATGAATATTGTAAATGCACAAACAGTAATATCTCCACATTGCAAGGTGCAATTCTGAAATTTTTAGCTTTTTCCTGTTAATCCTAGCATGATAAAGAAGATTCAAAGAGAGTGAGATGCCAGCTCCTTTCATTCAGTCAGTAGCTTCAAACATTTCTGGTATATGAAAAACATGTTTTTCAATGGCAAAAATCAATGAATATTGTAAATGCACAAACAGTAATATCTCCACATTGCAAGGTGCAATTCTGAAATTTTTAGCTTTTTCCTGTTAATCCTAGCATGATAAAGAAGATTCAAAGAGAGTGAGATGCCAGCTCCTTTCATTCAGTCAGTAGCTTCAAACATTTCTGGTATATGAAAAACATGTTTTTCAATGGCAAAAATCAATGAATATTGTAAATGCACAAACAGTAATATCTCCACATTGCAAGGTGCAATTCTGAAATTTTTAGCTTTTTCCTGTTAATCCTAGCATGATAAAGAAGATTCAAAGAGAGTGAGATGCCAGCTCCTTTCATTCAGTCAGTAGCTTCAAACATTTCTGGTATATGAAAAACATGTTTTTCAATGGCAAAAATCAATGAATATTGTAAATGCACAAACAGTAATATCTCCACATTGCACGGTGCAATTCTGAAATTTTTTGCTTTTTCCTGCTAATCCTAGCATGATAAAGAAGATTCAAAGAGAGTGAGATGCCAGCTCCTTTCATTCAGTCAGTAGCTTCAAACATTTCTGGTATATGAAAAACATGTTTTTCAATGGCAAAAATCAATGAATATTGTAAATGCACAAACAGTAATATCTCCACATTGCACGGTGCAATTCTGAAATTTTTTGCTTTTTCCTGCTAATCCTAGCATGATAAAGAAGATTCAAAGAGAGTGAGATGCCAGCTCCTTTCATTCAGTCAGTAGCTTCAAACATTTCTGGTATATGAAAAACATGTTTTTCAATGGCAAAAATCAATGAATATTGTAAATGCACAAACAGTAATATCTCCACATTGCAAGGTGCAATTCTGAAATTTTTTGCTTTTTCCTGCTAATCCTAGCATGATAAAGAAGATTCAAAGAGAGTGAGATGCCAGCTCCTTTCATTCAGTCAGTAGCTTCAAACATTTCTGGTATATGAAAAACATGTTTTTCAATGGCAAAAATCAATGAATATTGTAAATGCACAAACAGTAATATCTCCACATTGCACGGTGCAATTCTGAAATTTTTAGCTTTTTCCTGCTAATCCTAGCATGATAAAGAAGATTCAAAGAGAGTGAGATGCCAGCTCCTTTCATTCAGTCAGTAGCTTCAAACATTTCTGGTATATGAAAAACATGTTTTTCAATGGCAAAAATCAATGAATATTGTAAATGCACAAACAGTAATATCTCCACATTGCACGGTGCAATTCTGAAATTTTTTGCTTTTTCCAGCTAATCCTAGCATGATAAAGAAGATTCAAAGAGAGTGAGATGCCAGCTCCTTTCATTCAGTCAGTAGCTTCAAACATTTCTGGTATATGAAAAACATGTTTTTCAATGGCAAAAATCAATGAATATTGTAAATGCACAAACAGTAATATCTCCACATTGCACGGTGCAATTCTGAAATTTTTTGCTTTTTCCTGCTAATCCTAGCATGATAAAGAAGATTCAAAGAGAGTGAGATGCCAGCTCCTTTCATTCAGTCAGTAGCTTCAAACATTTCTGGTATATGAAAAACATGTTTTTCAATGGCAAAAATCAATGAATATTGTAAATGCACAAACAGTAATATCTCCACATTGCACGGTGCAATTCTGAAATTTTTAGCTTTTTCCTGCTAATCCTAGCATGATAAAGAAGATTCAAAGAGAGTGAGATGCCAGCTCCTTTCATTCAGTCAGTAGCTTCAAACATTTCTGGACGTTTTTCAATGGCAAAAATCAATGAATATTGTAAATGCACAAACAGTAATATCTCCACATTGCAAGGTGCAATTCTGAAATTTTTAGCTTTTTCCTGCTAATCCTAGCATGATAAAGAAGATTCAAAGAGAGTGAGATGCCAGCTCCTTTCATTCAGTCAGTAGCTTCAAACATTTCTGGTATATGAAAAACATGTTTTTCAATGGCAAAAATCAATGAATATTGTAAATGCACAAACAGTAATATCTCCACATTGCACGGTGCAATTCTGAAATTTTTAGCTTTTTCCTGTTAATCCTAGCATGATAAAGAAGATTCAAAGAGAGTGAGATGCCAGCTCCTTTCATTCAGTCAGTAGCTTCAAACATTTCTGGTATATGAAAAACATGTTTTTCAATGGCAAAAATCAATGAATATTGTAAATGCACAAACAGTAATATCTCCACATTGCAAGGTGCAATTCTGAAATTTTTTGCTTTTTCCTGCTAATCCTAGCATGATAAAGAAGATTCAAAGAGAGTGAGATGCCAGCTCCTTTCATTCAGTCAGTAGCTTCAAACATTTCTGGTATATGAAAAACATGTTTTTCAATGGCAAAAATCAATGAATATTGTAAATGCACAAACAGTAATATCTCCACATTGCACGGTGCAATTCTGAAATTTTTTGCTTTTTCCTGTTAATCCTAGCATGATAAAGAAGATTCAAAGAGAGTGAGATGCCAGCTCCTTTCATTCAGTCAGTAGCTTCAAACATTTCTGGTATATGAAAAACATGTTTTTCAATGGCAAAAATCAATGAATATTGTAAATGCACAAACAGTAATATCTCCACATTGCACGGTGCAATTCTGAAATTTTTAGCTTTTTCCTGCTAATCCTAGCATGATAAAGAAGATTCAAAGAGAGTGAGATGCCAGCTCCTTTCATTCAGTCAGTAGCTTCAAACATTTCTGGTATATGAAAAACATGTTTTTCAATGGCAAAAATCAATGAATATTGTAAATGCACAAACAGTAATATCTCCACATTGCACGGTGCAATTCTGAAATTTTTAGCTTTTTCCTGCTAATCCTAGCATGATAAAGAAGATTCAAAGAGAGTGAGATGCCAGCTCCTTTCATTCAGTCAGTAGCTTCAAACATTTCTGGTATATGAAAAACATGTTTTTCAATGGCAAAAATCAATGAATATTGTAAATGCACAAACAGTAATATCTCCACATTGCACGGTGCAATTCTGAAATTTTTTGCTTTTTCCTGTTAATCCTAGCATGATAAAGAAGATTCAAAGAGAGTGAGATGCCAGCTCCTTTCATTCAGTCAGTAGCTTCAAACATTTCTGGTATATGAAAAACATGTTTTTCAATGGCAAAAATCAATGAATATTGTAAATGCACAAACAGTAATATCTCCACATTGCATGGTGCAATTCTGAAATTTTTAGCTTTTTCCTGTTAATCCTAGCATGATAAAGAAGATTCAAAGAGAGTGAGATGCCAGCTCCTTTCATTCAGTCAGTAGCTTCAAACATTTCTGGACGTTTTTCAATGGCAAAAATCAATGAATATTGTAAATGCACAAACAGTAATATCTCCACATTGCAAGGTGCAATTCTGAAATTTTTAGCTTTTTCCTGTTAATCCTAGCATGATAAAGAAGATTCAAAGAGAGTGAGATGCCAGCTCCTTTCATTCAGTCAGTAGCTTCAAACATTTCTGGACGTTTTTCAATGGCAAAAATCAATGAATATTGTAAATGCACAAACAGTAATATCTCCACATTGCAAGGTGCAATTCTGAAATTTTTAGCTTTTTCCTGTTAATCCTAGCATGATAAAGAAGATTCAAAGAGAGTGAGATGCCAGCTCCTTTCATTCAGTCAGTAGCTTCAAACATTTCTGGTATATGAAAAACATGTTTTTCAATGGCAAAAATCAATGAATATTGTAAATGCACAAACAGTAATATCTCAACATTGCACGGTGCAATTCTGAAATTTTTAGCTTTTTCCTGTTAATCCTAGCATGATAAAGAAGATTCAAAGAGAGTGAGATGCCAGCTCCTTTCATTCAGTCAGTAGCTTCAAACATTTCTGGTATATGAAAAACATGTTTTTCAATGGCAAAAATCAATGAATATTGTAAATGCACAAACAGTAATATCTCCACATTGCAAGGTGCAATTCTGAAATTTTTAGCTTTTTCCTGTTAATCCTAGCATGATAAAGAAGATTCAAAGAGAGTGAGATGCCAGCTCCTTTCATTCAGTCAGTAGCTTCAAACATTTCTGGTATATGAAAAACATGTTTTTCAATGGCAAAAATCAATGAATATTGTAAATGCACAAACAGTAATATCTCCACATTGCACGGTGCAATTCTGAAATTTTTTGCTTTTTCCTGTTAATCCTAGCATGATAAAGAAGATTCAAAGAGAGTGAGATGCCAGCTCCTTTCATTCAGTCAGTAGCTTCAAACATTTCTGGACGTTTTTCAATGGCAAAAATCAATGAATATTGTAAATGCACAAACAGTAATATCTCCACATTGCACGGTGCAATTCTGAAATTTTTTGCTTTTTCCTGCTAATCCTAGCATGATAAAGAAGATTCAAAGAGAGTGAGATGCCAGCTCCTTTCATTCAGTCAGTAGCTTCAAACATTTCTGGTATATGAAAAACATGTTTTTCAATGGCAAAAATCAATGAATATTGTAAATGCACAAACAGTAATATCTCCACATTGCAAGGTGCAATTCTGAAATTTTTTGCTTTTTCCTGCTAATCCTAGCATGATAAAGAAGATTCAAAGAGAGTGAGATGCCAGCTCCTTTCATTCAGTCAGTAGCTTCAAACATTTCTGGTATATGAAAAACATGTTTTTCAATGGCAAAAATCAATGAATATTGTAAATGCACAAACAGTAATATCTCCACATTGCACGGTGCAATTCTGAAATTTTTAGCTTTTTCCTGTTAATCCTAGCATGATAAAGAAGATTCAAAGAGAGTGAGATGCCAGCTCCTTTCATTCAGTCAGTAGCTTCAAACATTTCTGGTATATGAAAAACATGTTTTTCAATGGAAAAAATCAATGAATATTGTAAATGCACAAACAGTAATATCTCCACATTGCATGGTGCAATTCTGAAATTTTTAGCTTTTTCCTGTTAATCCTAGCATGATAAAGAAGATTCAAAGAGAGTGAGATGCCAGCTCCTTTCATTCAGTCAGTAGCTTCAAACATTTCTGGACGTTTTTCAATGGCAAAAATCAATGAATATTGTAAATGCACAAACAGTAATATCTCCACATTGCAAGGTGCAATTCTGAAATTTTTAGCTTTTTCCTGTTAATCCTAGCATGATAAAGAAGATTCAAAGAGAGTGAGATGCCAGCTCCTTTCATTCAGTCAGTAGCTTCAAACATTTCTGGACGTTTTTCAATGGCAAAAATCAATGAATATTGTAAATGCACAAACAGTAATATCTCCACATTGCAAGGTGCAATTCTGAAATTTTTAGCTTTTTCCTGTTAATCCTAGCATGATAAAGAAGATTCAAAGAGAGTGAGATGCCAGCTCCTTTCATTCAGTCAGTAGCTTCAAACATTTCTGGTATATGAAAAACATGTTTTTCAATGGCAAAAATCAATGAATATTGTAAATGCACAAACAGTAATATCTCCACATTGCAAGGTGCAATTCTGAAATTTTTTGCTTTTTCCTGCTAATCCTAGCATGATAAAGAAGATTCAAAGAGAGTGAGATGCCAGCTCCTTTCATTCAGTCAGTAGCTTCAAACATTTCTGGTATATGAAAAACATGTTTTTCAATGGCAAAAATCAATGAATATTGTAAATGCACAAACAGTAATATCTCCACATTGCACGGTGCAATTCTGAAATTTTTTGCTTTTTCCTGCTAATCCTAGCATGATAAAGAAGATTCAAAGAGAGTGAGATGCCAGCTCCTTTCATTCAGTCAGTAGCTTCAAACATTTCTGGTATATGAAAAACATGTTTTTCAATGGCAAAAATCAATGAATATTGTAAATGCACAAACAGTAATATCTCCACATTGCAAGGTGCAATTCTGAAATTTTTTGCTTTTTCCTGCTAATCCTAGCATGATAAAGAAGATTCAAAGAGAGTGAGATGCCAGCTCCTTTCATTCAGTCAGTAGCTTCAAACATTTCTGGTATATGAAAAACATGTTTTTCAATGGCAAAAATCAATGAATATTGTAAATGCACAAACAGTAATATCTCCACATTGCACGGTGCAATTCTGAAATTTTTAGCTTTTTCCTGTTAATCCTAGCATGATAAAGAAGATTCAAAGAGAGTGAGATGCCAGCTCCTTTCATTCAGTCAGTAGCTTCAAACATTTCTGGTATATGAAAAACATGTTTTTCAATGGCAAAAATCAATGAATATTGTAAATGCACAAACAGTAATATCTCCACATTGCACAGTGCAATTCTGAAATTTTTAGCTTTTTCCTGTTAATCCTAGCATGATAAAGAAGATTCAAAGAGAGTGAGATGCCAGCTCCTTTCATTCAGTCAGTAGCTTCAAACATTTCTGGACGTTTTTCAATGGCAAAAATCAATGAATATTGTAAATGCACAAACAGTAATATCTCCACATTGCAAGGTGCAATTCTGAAATTTTTAGCTTTTTCCTGTTAATCCTAGCATGATAAAGAAGATTCAAAGAGAGTGAGATGCCAGCTCCTTTCATTCAGTCAGTAGCTTCAAACATTTCTGGACGTTTTTCAATGGCAAAAATCAATGAATATTGTAAATGCACAAACAGTAATATCTCCACATTGCAAGGTGCAATTCTGAAATTTTTAGCTTTTTCCTGTTAATCCTAGCATGATAAAGAAGATTCAAAGAGAGTGAGATGCCAGCTCCTTTCATTCAGTCAGTAGCTTCAAACATTTCTGGTATATGAAAAACATGTTTTTCAATGGCAAAAATCAATGAATATTGTAAATGCACAAACAGTAATATCTCCACATTGCAAGGTGCAATTCTGAAATTTTTAGCTTTTTCCTGTTAATCCTAGCATGATAAAGAAGATTCAAAGAGAGTGAGATGCCAGCTCCTTTCATTCAGTCAGTAGCTTCAAACATTTCTGGTATATGAAAAACATGTTTTTCAATGGCAAAAATCAATGAATATTGTAAATGCACAAACAGTAATATCTCCACATTGCAAGGTGCAATTCTGAAATTTTTAGCTTTTTCCTGTTAATCCTAGCATGATAAAGAAGATTCAAAGAGAGTGAGATGCCAGCTCCTTTCATTCAGTCAGTAGCTTCAAACATTTCTGGTATATGAAAAACATGTTTTTCAATGGCAAAAATCAATGAATATTGTAAATGCACAAACAGTAATATCTCCACATTGCACGGTGCAATTCTGAAATTTTTTGCTTTTTCCTGCTAATCCTAGCATGATAAAGAAGATTCAAAGAGAGTGAGATGCCAGCTCCTTTCATTCAGTCAGTAGCTTCAAACATTTCTGGTATATGAAAAACATGTTTTTCAATGGCAAAAATCAATGAATATTGTAAATGCACAAACAGTAATATCTCCACATTGCACGGTGCAATTCTGAAATTTTTTGCTTTTTCCTGCTAATCCTAGCATGATAAAGAAGATTCAAAGAGAGTGAGATGCCAGCTCCTTTCATTCAGTCAGTAGCTTCAAACATTTCTGGTATATGAAAAACATGTTTTTCAATGGCAAAAATCAATGAATATTGTAAATGCACAAACAGTAATATCTCCACATTGCAAGGTGCAATTCTGAAATTTTTTGCTTTTTCCTGCTAATCCTAGCATGATAAAGAAGATTCAAAGAGAGTGAGATGCCAGCTCCTTTCATTCAGTCAGTAGCTTCAAACATTTCTGGTATATGAAAAACATGTTTTTCAATGGCAAAAATCAATGAATATTGTAAATGCACAAACAGTAATATCTCCACATTGCACGGTGCAATTCTGAAATTTTTAGCTTTTTCCTGCTAATCCTAGCATGATAAAGAAGATTCAAAGAGAGTGAGATGCCAGCTCCTTTCATTCAGTCAGTAGCTTCAAACATTTCTGGTATATGAAAAACATGTTTTTCAATGGCAAAAATCAATGAATATTGTAAATGCACAAACAGTAATATCTCCACATTGCACGGTGCAATTCTGAAATTTTTTGCTTTTTCCTGCTAATCCTAGCATGATAAAGAAGATTCAAAGAGAGTGAGATGCCAGCTCCTTTCATTCAGTCAGTAGCTTCAAACATTTCTGGTATATGAAAAACATGTTTTTCAATGGCAAAAATCAATGAATATTGTAAATGCACAAACAGTAATATCTCCACATTGCTCGGTGCAATTCTGAAATTTTTTGCTTTTTCCTGCTAATCCTAGCATGATAAAGAAGATTCAAAGAGAGTGAGATGCCAGCTCCTTTCATTCAGTCAGTAGCTTCAAACATTTCTGGTATATGAAAAACATGTTTTTCAATGGCAAAAATCAATGAATATTGTAAATGCACAAACAGTAATATCTCCACATTGCACGGTGCAATTCTGAAATTTTTAGCTTTTTCCTGCTAATCCTAGCATGATAAAGAAGATTCAAAGAGAGTGAGATGCCAGCTCCTTTCATTCAGTCAGTAGCTTCAAACATTTCTGGACGTTTTTCAATGGCAAAAATCAATGAATATTGTAAATGCACAAACAGTAATATCTCCACATTGCAAGGTGCAATTCTGAAATTTTTAGCTTTTTCCTGCTAATCCTAGCATGATAAAGAAGATTCAAAGAGAGTGAGATGCCAGCTCCTTTCATTCAGTCAGTAGCTTCAAACATTTCTGGTATATGAAAAACATGTTTTTCAATGGCAAAAATCAATGAATATTGTAAATGCACAAACAGTAATATCTCCACATTGCACGGTGCAATTCTGAAATTTTTAGCTTTTTCCTGTTAATCCTAGCATGATAAAGAAGATTCAAAGAGAGTGAGATGCCAGCTCCTTTCATTCAGTCAGTAGCTTCAAACATTTCTGGTATATGAAAAACATGTTTTTCAATGGCAAAAATCAATGAATATTGTAAATGCACAAACAGTAATATCTCCACATTGCAAGGTGCAATTCTGAAATTTTTTGCTTTTTCCTGCTAATCCTAGCATGATAAAGAAGATTCAAAGAGAGTGAGATGCCAGCTCCTTTCATTCAGTCAGTAGCTTCAAACATTTCTGGTATATGAAAAACATGTTTTTCAATGGCAAAAATCAATGAATATTGTAAATGCACAAACAGTAATATCTCCACATTGCACCGTGCAATTCTGAAATTTTTTGCTTTTTCCTGTTAATCCTAGCATGATAAAGAAGATTCAAAGAGAGTGAGATGCCAGCTCCTTTCATTCAGTCAGTAGCTTCAAACATTTCTGGTATATGAAAAACATGTTTTTCAATGGCAAAAATCAATGAATATTGTAAATGCACAAACAGTAATATCTCCACATTGCACGGTGCAATTCTGAAATTTTTAGCTTTTTCCTGCTAATCCTAGCATGATAAAGAAGATTCAAAGAGAGTGAGATGCCAGCTCCTTTCATTCAGTCAGTAGCTTCAAACATTTCTGGTATATGAAAAACATGTTTTTCAATGGCAAAAATCAATGAATATTGTAAATGCACAAACAGTAATATCTCCACATTGCACGGTGCAATTCTGAAATTTTTAGCTTTTTCCTGCTAATCCTAGCATGATAAAGAAGATTCAAAGAGAGTGAGATGCCAGCTCCTTTCATTCAGTCAGTAGCTTCAAACATTTCTGGTATATGAAAAACATGTTTTTCAATGGCAAAAATCAATGAATATTGTAAATGCACAAACAGTAATATCTCCACATTGCACGGTGCAATTCTGAAATTTTTTGCTTTTTCCTGTTAATCCTAGCATGATAAAGAAGATTCAAAGAGAGTGAGATGCCAGCTCCTTTCATTCAGTCAGTAGCTTCAAACATTTCTGGTATATGAAAAACATGTTTTTCAATGGCAAAAATCAATGAATATTGTAAATGCACAAACAGTAATATCTCCACATTGCACGGTGCAATTCTGAAATGTTTTGCTTTTTCCTGTTAATCCTAGCATGATAAAGAAGATTCAAAGAGAGTGAGATGCCAGCTCCTTTCATTCAGTCAGTAGCTTCAAACATTTCTGGTATATGAAAAACATGTTTTTCAATGGCAAAAATCAATGAATATTGTAAATGCACAAACAGTAATATCTCCACATTGCACGGTGCAATTCTGAAATTTTTAGCTTTTTCCTGCTAATCCTAGCATGATAAAGAAGATTCAAAGAGAGTGAGATGCCAGCTCCTTTCATTCAGTCAGTAGCTTCAAACATTTCTGGTATATGAAAAACATGTTTTTCAATGGCAAAAATCAATGAATATTGTAAATGCACAAACAGTAATATCTCCACATTGCAAGGTGCAATTCTGAAATTTTTTGCTTTTTCCTGCTAATCCTAGCATGATAAAGAAGATTCAAAGAGAGTGAGATGCCAGCTCCTTTCATTCAGTCAGTAGCTTCAAACATTTCTGGTATATGAAAAACATGTTTTTCAATGGCAAAAATCAATGAATATTGTAAATGCACAAACAGTAATATCTCCACTTTGCAAGGTGCAATTCTGAAATTTTTAGCTTTTTCCTGTTAATCCTAGCATGATAAAGAAGATTCAAAGAGAGTGAGATGCCAGCTCCTTTCATTCAGTCAGTAGCTTCAAACATTTCTGGACGTTTTTCAATGGCAAAAATCAATGAATATTGTAAATGCACAAACAGTAATATCTCCACATTGCACGGTGCAATTCTGAAATTTTTTGCTTTTTCCTGCTAATCCTAGCATGATAAAGAAGATTCAAAGAGAGTGAGATGCCAGCTCCTTTCATTCAGTCAGTAGCTTCAAACATTTCTGGTATATGAAAAACATGTTTTTCAATGGCAAAAATCAATGAATATTGTAAATGCACAAACAGTAATATCTCCACATTGCAAGGTGCAATTCTGAAATTTTTTGCTTTTTCCTGCTAATCCTAGCATGATAAAGAAGATTCAAAGAGAGTGAGATGCCAGCTCCTTTCATTCAGTCAGTAGCTTCAAACATTTCTGGTATATGAAAAACATGTTTTTCAATGGCGAAAATCAATGAATATTGTAAATGCACAAACAGTAATATCTCCACATTGCACGGTGCAATTCTGAAATTTTTAGCTTTTTCCTGCTAATCCTAGCATGATAAAGAAGATTCAAAGAGAGTGAGATGCCAGCTCCTTTCATTCAGTCAGTAGCTTCAAACATTTCTGGACGTTTTTCAATGGCAAAAATCAATGAATATTGTAAATGCACAAACAGTAATATCTCCACATTGCAAGGTGCAATTCTGAAATTTTTAGCTTTTTCCTGCTAATCCTAGCATGATAAAGAAGATTCAAAGAGAGTGAGATGCCAGCTCCTTTCATTCAGTCAGTAGCTTCAAACATTTCTGGTATATGAAAAACATGTTTTTCAATGGCAAAAATCAATGAATATTGTAAATGCACAAACAGTAATATCTCCACATTGCACGGTGCAATTCTGAAATTTTTAGCTTTTTCCTGTTAATCCTAGCATGATAAAGAAGATTCAAAGAGAGTGAGATGCCAGCTCCTTTCATTCAGTCAGTAGCTTCAAACATTTCTGGTATATGAAAAACATGTTTTTCAATGGCAAAAATCAATGAATATTGTAAATGCACAAACAGTAATATCTCCACATTGCAAGGTGCAATTCTGAAATTTTTTGCTTTTTCCTGCTAATCCTAGCATGATAAAGAAGATTCAAAGAGAGTGAGATGCCAGCTCCTTTCATTCAGTCAGTAGCTTCAAACATTTCTGGTATATGAAAAACATGTTTTTCAATGGCAAAAATCAATGAATATTGTAAATGCACAAACAGTAATATCTCCACATTGCACCGTGCAATTCTGAAATTTTTTGCTTTTTCCTGTTAATCCTAGCATGATAAAGAAGATTCAAAGAGAGTGAGATGCCAGCTCCTTTCATTCAGTCAGTAGCTTCAAACATTTCTGGTATATGAAAAACATGTTTTTCAATGGCAAAAATCAATGAATATTGTAAATGCACAAACAGTAATATCTCCACATTGCACGGTGCAATTCTGAAATTTTTAGCTTTTTCCTGCTAATCCTAGCATGATAAAGAAGATTCAAAGAGAGTGAGATGCCAGCTCCTTTCATTCAGTCAGTAGCTTCAAACATTTCTGGTATATGAAAAACATGTTTTTCAATGGCAAAAATCAATGAATATTGTAAATGCACAAACAGTAATATCTCCACATTGCACGGTGCAATTCTGAAATTTTTAGCTTTTTCCTGCTAATCCTAGCATGATAAAGAAGATTCAAAGAGAGTGAGATGCCAGCTCCTTTCATTCAGTCAGTAGCTTCAAACATTTCTGGTATATGAAAAACATGTTTTTCAATGGCAAAAATCAATGAATATTGTAAATGCACAAACAGTAATATCTCCACATTGCACGGTGCAATTCTGAAATTTTTTGCTTTTTCCTGTTAATCCTAGCATGATAAAGAAGATTCAAAGAGAGTGAGATGCCAGCTCCTTTCATTCAGTCAGTAGCTTCAAACATTTCTGGTATATGAAAAACATGTTTTTCAATGGCAAAAATCAATGAATATTGTAAATGCACAAACAGTAATATCTCCACATTGCACGGTGCAATTCTGAAATGTTTTGCTTTTTCCTGTTAATCCTAGCATGATAAAGAAGATTCAAAGAGAGTGAGATGCCAGCTCCTTTCATTCAGTCAGTAGCTTCAAACATTTCTGGTATATGAAAAACATGTTTTTCAATGGCAAAAATCAATGAATATTGTAAATGCACAAACAGTAATATCTCCACATTGCACGGTGCAATTCTGAAATTTTTAGCTTTTTCCTGCTAATCCTAGCATGATAAAGAAGATTCAAAGAGAGTGAGATGCCAGCTCCTTTCATTCAGTCAGTAGCTTCAAACATTTCTGGTATATGAAAAACATGTTTTTCAATGGCAAAAATCAATGAATATTGTAAATGCACAAACAGTAATATCTCCACATTGCAAGGTGCAATTCTGAAATTTTTTGCTTTTTCCTGCTAATCCTAGCATGATAAAGAAGATTCAAAGAGAGTGAGATGCCAGCTCCTTTCATTCAGTCAGTAGCTTCAAACATTTCTGGTATATGAAAAACATGTTTTTCAATGGCAAAAATCAATGAATATTGTAAATGCACAAACAGTAATATCTCCACTTTGCAAGGTGCAATTCTGAAATTTTTAGCTTTTTCCTGTTAATCCTAGCATGATAAAGAAGATTCAAAGAGAGTGAGATGCCAGCTCCTTTCATTCAGTCAGTAGCTTCAAACATTTCTGGACGTTTTTCAATGGCAAAAATCAATGAATATTGTAAATGCACAAACAGTAATATCTCCACATTGCACGGTGCAATTCTGAAATTTTTTGCTTTTTCCTGCTAATCCTAGCATGATAAAGAAGATTCAAAGAGAGTGAGATGCCAGCTCCTTTCATTCAGTCAGTAGCTTCAAACATTTCTGGTATATGAAAAACATGTTTTTCAATGGCAAAAATCAATGAATATTGTAAATGCACAAACAGTAATATCTCCACATTGCAAGGTGCAATTCTGAAATTTTTTGCTTTTTCCTGCTAATCCTAGCATGATAAAGAAGATTCAAAGAGAGTGAGATGCCAGCTCCTTTCATTCAGTCAGTAGCTTCAAACATTTCTGGTATATGAAAAACATGTTTTTCAATGGCGAAAATCAATGAATATTGTAAATGCACAAACAGTAATATCTCCACATTGCACGGTGCAATTCTGAAATTTTTTGCTTTTTCCTGCTAATCCTAGCATGATAAAGAAGATTCAAAGAGAGTGAGATGCCAGCTCCTTTCATTCAGTCAGTAGCTTCAAACATTTCTGGACGTTTTTCAATGGCAAAAATCAATGAATATTGTAAATGCACAAACAGTAATATCTCCACATTGCAAGGTGCAATTCTGAAATTTTTTGCTTTTTCCTGCTAATCCTAGCATGATAAAGAAGATTCAAAGAGAGTGAGATGCCAGCTCCTTTCATTCAGTCAGTAGCTTCAAACATTTCTGGTATATGAAAAACATGTTTTTCAATGGCAAAAATCAATGAATATTGTAAATGCACAAACAGTAATATCTCCACATTGCACGGTGCAATTCTGAAATTTTTAGCTTTTTCCTGTTAATCCTAGCATGATAAAGAAGATTCAAAGAGAGTGAGATGCCAGCTCCTTTCATTCAGTCAGTAGCTTCAAACATTTCTGGTATATGAAAAACATGTTTTTCAATGGCAAAAATCAATGAATATTGTAAATGCACAAACAGTAATATCTCCACATTGCACGGTGCAATTCTGAAATTTTTAGCTTTTTCCTGTTAATCCTAGCATGATAAAGAAGATTCAAAGAGAGTGAGATGCCAGCTCCTTTCATTCAGTCAGTAGCTTCAAACATTTCTGGTATATGAAAAACATGTTTTTCAATGGCAAAAATCAATGAATATTGTAAATGCACAAACAGTAATATCTCCACATTGCACGGTGCAATTCTGAAATTTTTTGCTTTTTCCTGTTAATCCTAGCATGATAAAGAAGATTCAAAGAGAGTGAGATGCCAGCTCCTTTCATTCAGTCAGTAGCTTCAAACATTTCTGGTATATGAAAAACATGTTTTTCAATGGCAAAAATCAATGAATATTGTAAATGCACAAACAGTAATATCTCCACATTGCAAGGTGCAATTCTGAAATTTTTTGCTTTTTCCTGTTAATCCTAGCATGATAAAGAAGATTCAAAGAGAGTGAGATGCCAGCTCCTTTCATTCAGTCAGTAGCTTCAAACATTTCTGGTATATGAAAAACATGTTTTTCAATGGCAAAAATCAATGAATATTGTAAATGCACAAACAGTAATATCTCCACATTGCACGGTGCAATTCTGAAATTTTTTGCTTTTTCCTGCTAATCCTAGCATGATAAAGAAGATTCAAAGAGAGTGAGATGCCAGCTCCTTTCATTCAGTCAGTAGCTTCAAACATTTCTGGTATATGAAAAACATGTTTTTCAATGGCAAAAATCAATGAATATTGTAAATGCACAAACAGTAATATCTCCACATTGCACGGTGCAATTCTGAAATTTTTTGCTTTTTCCTGCTAATCCTAGCATGATAAAGAAGATTCAAAGAGAGTGAGATGCCAGCTCCTTTCATTCAGTCAGTAGCTTCAAACATTTCTGGTATATGAAAAACATGTTTTTCAATGGCAAAAATCAATGAATATTGTAAATGCACAAACAGTAATATCTCCACATTGCAAGGTGCAATTCTGAAATTTTTTGCTTTTTCCTGCTAATCCTAGCATGATAAAGAAGATTCAAAGAGAGTGAGATGCCAGCTCCTTTCATTCAGTCAGTAGCTTCAAACATTTCTGGTATATGAAAAACATGTTTTTCAATGGCAAAAATCAATGAATATTGTAAATGCACAAACAGTAATATCTCCACATTGCACGGTGCAATTCTGAAATTTTTTGCTTTTTCCTGCTAATCCTAGCATGATAAAGAAGATTCAAAGAGAGTGAGATGCCAGCTCCTTTCATTCAGTCAGTAGCTTCAAACATTTCTGGTATATGAAAAACATGTTTTTCAATGGCAAAAATCAATGAATATTGTAAATGCACAAACAGTAATATCTCCACATTGCACGGTGCAATTCTGAAATTTTTAGCTTTTTCCTGCTAATCCTAGCATGATAAAGAAGATTCAAAGAGAGTGAGATGCCAGCTCCTTTCATTCAGTCAGTAGCTTCAAACATTTCTGGTATATGAAAAACATGTTTTTCAATGGCAAAAATCAATGAATATTGTAAATGCACAAACAGTAATATCTCCACATTGCACGGTGCAATTCTGAAATTTTTTGCTTTTTCCTGCTAATCCTAGCATGATAAAGAAGATTCAAAGAGAGTGAGATGCCAGCTCCTTTCATTCAGTCAGTAGCTTCAAACATTTCTGGTATATGAAAAACATGTTTTTCAATGGCAAAAATCAATGAATATTGTAAATGCACAAACAGTAATATCTCCACATTGCACGGTGCAATTCTGAAATTTTTTGCTTTTTCCTGCTAATCCTAGCATGATAAAGAAGATTCAAAGAGAGTGAGATGCCAGCTCCTTTCATTCAGTCAGTAGCTTCAAACATTTCTGGTATATGAAAAACATGTTTTTCAATGGCAAAAATCAATGAATATTGTAAATGCACAAACAGTAATATCTCCACATTGCAAGGTGCAATTCTGAAATTTTTTGCTTTTTCCTGTTAATCCTAGCATGATAAAGAAGATTCAAAGAGAGTGAGATGCCAGCTCCTTTCATTCAGTCAGTAGCTTCAAACATTTCTGGTATATGAAAAACATGTTTTTCAATGGCAAAAATCAATGAATATTGTAAATGCACAAACAGTAATATCTCCACATTGCAAGGTGCAATTCTGAAATTTTTTGCTTTTTCCTGTTAATCCTAGCATGATAAAGAAGATTCAAAGAGAGTGAGATGCCAGCTCCTTTCATTCAGTCAGTAGCTTCAAACATTTCTGGTATATGAAAAACATGTTTTTCAATGGCAAAAATCAATGAATATTGTAAATGCACAAACAGTAATATCTCCACATTGCAAGGTGCAATTCTGAAATTATTAGCTTTTTCCTGTTAATCCTAGCATGATAAAGAAGATTCAAAGAGAGTGAGATGCCAGCTCCTTTCATTCAGTCAGTAGCTTCAAACATTTCTGGTATATGAAAAACATGTTTTTCAATGGCAAAAATCAATGAATATTGTAAATGCACAAACAGTAATATCTCCACATTGCACGGTGCAATTCTAAAATTTTTAGCTTTTTCCTGTTAATCCTAGCATGATAAAGAAGATTCAAAGAGAGTGAGATGCCAGCTCCTTTCATTCAGTCAGTAGCTTCAAACATTTCTGGTATATGAAAAACATGTTTTTCAATGGCAAAAATCAATGAATATTGTAAATGCACAAACAGTAATATCTCCACATTGCACGGTGCAATTCTGAAATTTTTTGCTTTTTCCTGCTAATCCTAGCATGATAAAGAAGATTCAAAGAGAGTGAGATGCCAGCTCCTTTCATTCAGTCAGTAGCTTCAAACATTTCTGGTATATGAAAAACATGTTTTTCAATGGCAAAAATCAATGAATATTGTAAATGGACAAACAGTAATATCTCCACATTGCACGGTGCAATTCTGAAATTTTTAGCTTTTTCCTGCTAATCCTAGCATGATAAAGAAGATTCAAAGAGAGTGAGATGCCAGCTCCTTTCATTCAGTCAGTAGCTTCAAACATTTCTGGTATATGAAAAACATGTTTTTCAATGGCAAAAATCAATGAATATTGTAAATGCACAAACAGTAATATCTCCACATTGCAAGGTGCAATTCTGAAATTTTTAGCTTTTTCCTGCTAATCCTAGCATGATAAAGAAGATTCAAAGAGAGTGAGATGCCAGCTCCTTTCATTCAGTCAGTAGCTTCAAACATTTCTGGTATATGAAAAACATGTTTTTCAATGGCAAAAATCAATGAATATTGTAAATGCACAAACAGTAATATCTCCACATTGCAAGGTGCAATTCTGAAATTTTTTGCTTTTTCCTGTTAATCCTAGCATGATAAAGAAGATTCAAAGAGAGTGAGATGCCAGCTCCTTTCATTCAGTCAGTAGCTTCAAACATTTCTGGTATATGAAAAACATGTTTTTCAATGGCAAAAATCAATGAATATTGTAAATGCACAAACAGTAATATCTCCACATTGCAAGGTGCAATTCTGAAATTTTTAGCTTTTTCCTGTTAATCCTAGCATGATAAAGAAGATTCAAAGAGAGTGAGATGCCAGCTCCTTTCATTCAGTCAGTAGCTTCAAACATTTCTGGTATATGAAAAACATGTTTTTCAATGGCAAAAATCAATGAATATTGTAAATGCACAAACAGTAATATCTCCACATTGCAAGGTGCAATTCTGAAATTTTTTGCTTTTTCCTGCTAATCCTAGCATGATAAAGAAGATTCAAAGAGAGTGAGATGCCAGCTCCTTTCATTCAGTCAGTAGCTTCAAACATTTCTGGACGTTTTTCAATGGCAAAAATCAATGAATATTGTAAATGCACAAACAGTAATATCTCCACATTGCAAGGTGCAATTCTGAAATTTTTTGCTTTTTCCTGCTAATCCTAGCATGATAAAGAAGATTCAAAGAGAGTGAGATGCCAGCTCCTTTCATTCAGTCAGTAGCTTCAAACATTTCTGGTATATGAAAAACATGTTTTTCAATGGCAAAAATCAATGAATATTGTAAATGCACAAACAGTAATATCTCCACATTGCACGGTGCAATTCTGAAATTTTTTGCTTTTTCCTGTTAATCCTAGCATGATAAAGAAGATTCAAAGAGAGTGAGATGCCAGCTCCTTTCATTCAGTCAGTAGCTTCAAACATTTCTGGTATATGAAAAACATGTTTTTCAATGGCAAAAATCAATGAATATTGTAAATGCACAAACAGTAATATCTCCACATTGCAAGGTGCAATTCTGAAATTTTTAGCTTTTTCCTGTTAATCCTAGCATGATAAAGAAGATTCAAAGAGAGTGAGATGCCAGCTCCTTTCATTCAGTCAGTAGCTTCAAACATTTCTGGTATATGAAAAACATGTTTTTCAATGGCAAAAATCAATGAATATTGTAAATGCACAAACAGTAATATCTCCACATTGCAAGGTGCAATTCTGAAATTTTTTGCTTTTTCCTGCTAATCCTAGCATGATAAAGAAGATTCAAAGAGAGTGAGATGCCAGCTCCTTTCATTCAGTCAGTAGCTTCAAACATTTCTGGTATATGAAAAACATGTTTTTCAATGGCAAAAATCAATGAATATTGTAAATGCACAAACAGTAATATCTCCACATTGCAAGGTGCAATTCTGAAATTTTTTGCTTTTTCCTGTTAATCCTAGCATGATAAAGAAGATTCAAAGAGAGTGAGATGCCAGCTCCTTTCATTCAGTCAGTAGCTTCAAACATTTCTGGTATATGAAAAACATGTTTTTCAATGGCAAAAATCAATGAATATTGTAAATGCACAAACAGTAATATCTCCACATTGCAAGGTGCAATTCTGAATTTTTTAGCTTTTTCCTGTTAATCCTAGCATGATAAAGAAGATTCAAAGAGAGTGAGATGCCAGCTCCTTTCATTCAGTCAGTAGCTTCAAACATTTCTGGTATATGAAAAACATGTTTTTCAATGGCAAAAATCAATGAATATTGTAAATGCACAAACAGTAATATCTCCACATTGCAAGGTGCAATTCTGAAATTTTTTGCTTTTTCCTGCTAATCCTAGCATGATAAAGAAGATTCAAAGAGAGTGAGATGCCAGCTCCTTTCATTCAGTCAGTAGCTTCAAACATTTCTGGACGTTTTTCAATGGCAAAAATCAATGAATATTGTAAATGCACAAACAGTAATATCTCCACATTGCAAGGTGCAATTCTGAAATTTTTTGCTTTTTCCTGCTAATCCTAGCATGATAAAGAAGATTCAAAGAGAGTGAGATGCCAGCTCCTTTCATTCAGTCAGTAGCTTCAAACATTTCTGGTATATGAAAAACATGTTTTTCAATGGCAAAAATCAATGAATATTGTAAATGCACAAACAGTAATATCTCCACATTGCACGGTGCAATTCTGAAATTTTTTGCTTTTTCCTGTTAATCCTAGCATGATAAAGAAGATTCAAAGAGAGTGAGATGCCAGCTCCTTTCATTCAGTCAGTAGCTTCAAACATTTCTGGTATATGAAAAACATGTTTTTCAATGGCAAAAATCAATGAATATTGTAAATGCACAAACAGTAATATCTCCACATTGCAAGGTGCAATTCTGAAATTTTTAGCTTTTTCCTGTTAATCCTAGCATGATAAAGAAGATTCAAAGAGAGTGAGATGCCAGCTCCTTTCATTCAGTCAGTAGCTTCAAACATTTCTGGTATATGAAAAACATGTTTTTCAATGGCAAAAATCAATGAATATTGTAAATGCACAAACAGTAATATCTCCACATTGCAAGGTGCAATTCTGAAATTTTTTGCTTTTTCCTGCTAATCCTAGCATGATAAAGAAGATTCAAAGAGAGTGAGATGCCAGCTCCTTTCATTCAGTCAGTAGCTTCAAACATTTCTGGTATATGAAAAACATGTTTTTCAATGGCAAAAATCAATGAATATTGTAAATGCACAAACAGTAATATCTCCACATTGCAAGGTGCAATTCTGAAATTTTTAGCTTTTTCCTGTTAATCCTAGCATGATAAAGAAGATTCAAAGAGAGTGAGATGCCAGCTCCTTTCATTCAGTCAGTAGCTTCAAACATTTCTGGACGTTTTTCAATGGCAAAAATCAATGAATATTGTAAATGCACAAACAGTAATATCTCCACATTGCAAGGTGCAATTCTGAAATTTTTTGCTTTTTCCTGCTAATCCTAGCATGATAAAGAAGATTCAAAGAGAGTGAGATGCCAGCTCCTTTCATTCAGTCAGTAGCTTCAAACATTTCTGGTATATGAAAAACATGTTTTTCAATGGCAAAAATCAATGAATATTGTAAATGCACAAACAGTAATATCTCCACATTGCACGGTGCAATTCTGAAATTTTTTGCTTTTTCCTGCTAATCCTAGCATGATAAAGAAGATTCAAAGAGAGTGAGATGCCAGCTCCTTTCATTCAGTCAGTAGCTTCAAACATTTCTGGTATATGAAAAACATGTTTTTCAATGGCAAAAATCAATGAATATTGTAAATGCACAAACAGTAATATCTCCACATTGCACGGTGCAATTCTGAAATTTTTTGCTTTTTCCTGCTAATCCTAGCATGATAAAGAAGATTCAAAGAGAGTGAGATGCCAGCTCCTTTCATTCAGTCAGTAGCTTCAAACATTTCTGGACGTTTTTCAATGGCAAAAATCAATGAATATTGTAAATGCACAAACAGTAATATCTCCACATTGCAAGGTGCAATTCTGAAATTTTTAGCTTTTTCCTGTTAATCCTAGCATGATAAAGAAGATTCAAAGAGAGTGAGATGCCAGCTCCTTTCATTCAGTCAGTAGCTTCAAACATTTCTGGTATATGAAAAACATGTTTTTCAATGGCAAAAATCAATGAATATTGTAAATGCACAAACAGTAATATCTCCACATTGCACGGTGCAATTCTGAAATTTTTAGCTTTTTCCTGTTAATCCTAGCATGATAAAGAAGATTCAAAGAGAGTGAGATGCCAGCTCCTTTCATTCAGTCAGTAGCTTCAAACATTTCTGGTATATGAAAAACATGTTTTTCAATGGCAAAAATCAATGAATATTGTAAATGCACAAACAGTAATATCTCCACATTGCAAGGTGCAATTCTGAAATTTTTAGCTTTTTCCTGTTAATCCTAGCATGATAAAGAAGATTCAAAGAGAGTGAGATGCCAGCTCCTTTCATTCAGTCAGTAGCTTCAAACATTTCTGGTATATGAAAAACATGTTTTTCAATGGCAAAAATCAATGAATATTGTAAATGCACAAACAGTAATATCTCCACATTGCACGGTGCAATTCTGAAATTTTTAGCTTTTTCCTGTTAATCCTAGCATGATAAAGAAGATTCAAAGAGAGTGAGATGCCAGCTCCTTTCATTCAGTCAGTAGCTTCAAACATTTCTGGTATATGAAAAACATGTTTTTCAATGGCAAAAATCAATGAATATTGTAAATGCACAAACAGTAATATCTCCACATTGCACGGTGCAATTCTGAAATTTTTTGCTTTTTCCTGTTAATCCTAGCATGATAAAGAAGATTCAAAGAGAGTGAGATGCCAGCTCCTTTCATTCAGTCAGTAGCTTCAAACATTTCTGGTATATGAAAAACATGTTTTTCAATGGCAAAAATCAATGAATATTGTAAATGCACAAACAGTAATATCTCCACATTGCAAGGTGCAATTCTGAAATTTTTTGCTTTTTCCTGTTAATCCTAGCATGATAAAGAAGATTCAAAGAGAGTGAGATGCCAGCTCCTTTCATTCAGTCAGTAGCTTCAAACATTTCTGGTATATGAAAAACATGTTTTTCAATGGCAAAAATCAATGAATATTGTAAATGCACAAACAGTAATATCTCCACATTGCACGGTGCAATTCTGAAATTTTTTGCTTTTTCCTGTTAATCCTAGCATGATAAAGAAGATTCAAAGAGAGTGAGATGCCAGCTCCTTTCATTCAGTCAGTAGCTTCAAACATTTCTGGTATATGAAAAACATGTTTTTCAATGGCAAAAATCAATGAATATTGTAAATGCACAAACAGTAATATCTCCACATTGCACGGTGCAATTCTGAAATTTTTTGCTTTTTCCTGCTAATCCTAGCATGATAAAGAAGATTCAAAGAGAGTGAGATGCCAGCTCCTTTCATTCAGTCAGTAGCTTCAAACATTTCTGGTATATGAAAAACATGTTTTTCAATGGCAAAAATCAATGAATATTGTAAATGCACAAACAGTAATATCTCCACATTGCACGGTGCAATTCTGAAATTTTTTGCTTTTTCCTGCTAATCCTAGCATGATAAAGAAGATTCAAAGAGAGTGAGATGCCAGCTCCTTTCATTCAGTCAGTAGCTTCAAACATTTCTGGTATATGAAAAACATGTTTTTCAATGGCAAAAATCAATGAATATTGTAAATGCACAAACAGTAATATCTCCACATTGCACGGTGCAATTCTGAAATTTTTAGCTTTTTCCTGTTAATCCTAGCATGATAAAGAAGATTCAAAGAGAGTGAGATGCCAGCTCCTTTCATTCAGTCAGTAGCTTCAAACATTTCTGGTATATGAAAAACATGTTTTTCAATGGCAAAAATCAATGAATATTGTAAATGCACAAACAGTAATATCTCCACATTGCACGGTGCAATTCTGAAATTTTTTGCTTTTTCCTGTTAATCCTAGCATGATAAAGAAGATTCAAAGAGAGTGAGATGCCAGCTCCTTTCATTCAGTCAGTAGCTTCAAACATTTCTGGTATATGAAAAACATGTTTTTCAATGGCAAAAATCAATGAATATTGTAAATGCACAAACAGTAATATCTCCACATTGCAAGGTGCAATTCTGAAATTTTTTGCTTTTTCCTGTTAATCCTAGCATGATAAAGAAGATTCAAAGAGAGTGAGATGCCAGCTCCTTTCATTCAGTCAGTAGCTTCAAACATTTCTGGTATATGAAAAACATGTTTTTCAATGGCAAAAATCAATGAATATTGTAAATGCACAAACAGTAATATCTCCACATTGCACGGTGCAATTCTGAAATTTTTTGCTTTTTCCTGTTAATCCTAGCATGATAAAGAAGATTCAAAGAGAGTGAGATGCCAGCTCCTTTCATTCAGTCAGTAGCTTCAAACATTTCTGGTATATGAAAAACATGTTTTTCAATGGCAAAAATCAATGAATATTGTAAATGCACAAACAGTAATATCTCCACATTGCACGGTGCAATTCTGAAATTTTTTGCTTTTTCCTGCTAATCCTAGCATGATAAAGAAGATTCAAAGAGAGTGAGATGCCAGCTCCTTTCATTCAGTCAGTAGCTTCAAACATTTCTGGTATATGAAAAACATGTTTTTCAATGGCAAAAATCAATGAATATTGTAAATGCACAAACAGTAATATCTCCACATTGCACGGTGCAATTCTGAAATTTTTTGCTTTTTCCTGCTAATCCTAGCATGATAAAGAAGATTCAAAGAGAGTGAGATGCCAGCTCCTTTCATTCAGTCAGTAGCTTCAAACATTTCTGGTATATGAAAAACATGTTTTTCAATGGCAAAAATCAATGAATATTGTAAATGCACAAACAGTAATATCTCCACATTGCACGGTGCAATTCTGAAATTTTTTGCTTTTTCCTGTTAATCCTAGCATGATAAAGAAGATTCAAAGAGAGTGAGATGCCAGCTCCTTTCATTCAGTCAGTAGCTTCAAACATTTCTGGTATATGAAAAACATGTTTTTCAATGGCAAAAATCAATGAATATTGTAAATGCACAAACAGTAATATCTCCACATTGCACGGTGCAATTCTGAAATTTTTTGCTTTTTCCTGCTAATCCTAGCATGATAAAGAAGATTCAAAGAGAGTGAGATGCCAGCTCCTTTCATTCAGTCAGTAGCTTCAAACATTTCTGGTATATGAAAAACATGTTTTTCAATGGCAAAAATCAATGAATATTGTAAATGCACAAACAGTAATATCTCCACATTGCACGGTGCAATTCTGAAATTTTTTGCTTTTTCCTGCTAATCCTAGCATGATAAAGAAGATTCAAAGAGAGTGAGATGCCAGCTCCTTTCATTCAGTCAGTAGCTTCAAACATTTCTGGACGTTTTTCAAAGGCAAAAATCAATGAATATTGTAAATGCACAAACAGTAATATCTCCACATTGCACGGTGCAATTCTGAAATTTTTTGCTTTTTCCTGCTAATCCTAGCATGATAAAGAAGATTCAAAGAGAGTGAGATGCCAGCTCCTTTCATTCAGTCAGTAGCTTCAAACATTTCTGGACGTTTTTCAATGGCAAAAATCAATGAATATTGTAAATGCACAAACAGTAATATCTCCACATTGCAAGGTGCAATTCTGAAATTTTTTGCTTTTTCCTGCTAATCCTAGCATGATAAGATTCAAAGAGAGTGAGATGCCAGCTCCTTTCATTCAGTCAGTAGCTTCAAACATTTCTGGTATATGAAAAACATGTTTTTCAATGGCAAAAATCAATGAATATTGTAAATGCACAAACAGTAATATCTCCACATTGCACGGTGCAATTCTGAAATTTTTAGCTTTTTCCTGTTAATCCTAGCATGATAAAGAAGATTCAAAGAGAGTGAGATGCCAGCTCCTTTCATTCAGTCAGTAGCTTCAAACATTTCTGGTATATGAAAAACATGTTTTTCAATGGCAAAAATCAATGAATATTGTAAATGCACAAACAGTAATATCTCCACATTGCACGGTGCAATTCTGAAATTTTTAGCTTTTTCCTGTTAATCCTAGCATGATAAAGAAGATTCAAAGAGAGTGAGATGCCAGCTCCTTTCATTCAGTCAGTAGCTTCAAACATTTCTGGTATATGAAAAACATGTTTTTCAATGGCAAAAATCAATGAATATTGTAAATGCACAAACAGTAATATCTCCACATTGCAAGGTGCAATTCTGAAATTTTTAGCTTTTTCCTGTTAATCCTAGCATGATAAAGAAGATTCAAAGAGAGTGAGATGCCAGCTCCTTTCATTCAGTCAGTAGCTTCAAACATTTCTGGACGTTTTTCAATGGCAAAAATCAATGAATATTGTAAATGCACAAACAGTAATATCTCCACATTGCACGGTGCAATTCTGAAATTTTTTGCTTTTTCCTGTTAATCCTAGCATGATAAAGAAGATTCAAAGAGAGTGAGATGCCAGCTCCTTTCATTCAGTCAGTAGCTTCAAACATTTCTGGTATATGAAAAACATGTTTTTCAATGGCAAAAATCAATGAATATTGTAAATGCACAAACAGTAATATCTCCACATTGCAAGGTGCAATTCTGAAATTTTTTGCTTTTTCCTGCTAATCCTAGCATGATAAAGAAGATTCAAAGAGAGTGAGATGCCAGCTCCTTTCATTCAGTCAGTAGCTTCAAACATTTCTGGTATATGAAAAACATGTTTTTCAATGGCAAAAATCAATGAATATTGTAAATGCACAAACAGTAATATCTCCACATTGCACGGTGCAATTCTGAAATTTTTAGCTTTTTCCTGCTAATCCTAGCATGATAAAGAAGATTCAAAGAGAGTGAGATGCCAGCTCCTTTCATTCAGTCAGTAGCTTCAAACATTTCTGGTATATGAAAAACATGTTTTTCAATGGCAAAAATCAATGAATATTGTAAATGCACAAACAGTAATATCTCCACATTGCAAGGTGCAATTCTGAAATTTTTAGCTTTTTCCTGTTAATCCTAGCATGATAAAGAAGATTCAAAGAGAGTGAGATGCCAGCTCCTTTCATTCAGTCAGTAGCTTCAAACATTTCTGGACGTTTTTCAATGGCAAAAATCAATGAATATTGTAAATGCACAAACAGTAATATCTCCACATTGCACGGTGCAATTCTGAAATTTTTTGCTTTTTCCTGTTAATCCTAGCATGATAAAGAAGATTCAAAGAGAGTGAGATGCCAGCTCCTTTCATTCAGTCAGTAGCTTCAAACATTTCTGGTATATGAAAAACATGTTTTTCAATGGCAAAAATCAATGAATATTGTAAATGCACAAACAGTAATATCTCCACATTGCAAGGTGCAATTCTGAAATTTTTAGCTTTTTCCTGCTAATCCTAGCATGATAAAGAAGATTCAAAGAGAGTGAGATGCCAGCTCCTTTCATTCAGTCAGTAGCTTCAAACATTTCTGGTATATGAAAAACATGTTTTTCAATGGCAAAAATCAATGAATATTGTAAATGCACAAACAGTAATATCTCCACATTGCACGGTGCAATTCTTAAATTTTTTGCTTTTTCCTGCTAATCCTAGCATGATAAAGAAGATTCAAAGAGAGTGAGATGCCAGCTCCTTTCATTCAGTCAGTAGCTTCAAACATTTCTGGTATATGAAAAACATGTTTTTCAATGGCAAAAATCAATGAATATTGTAAATGCACAAACAGTAATATCTCCACATTGCACGGTGCAATTCTGAAATTTTTAGCTTTTTCCTGTTAATCCTAGCATGATAAAGAAGATTCAAAGAGAGTGAGATGCCAGCTCCTTTCATTCAGTCAGTAGCTTCAAACATTTCTGGACGTTTTTCAATGGCAAAAATCAATGAATATTGTAAATGCACAAACAGTAATATCTCCACATTGCAAGGTGCAATTCTGAAATTTTTTGCTTTTTCCTGCTAATCCTAGCATGATAAAGAAGATTCAAAGAGAGTGAGATGCCAGCTCCTTTCATTCAGTCAGTAGCTTCAAACATTTCTGGTATATGAAAAACATGTTTTTCAATGGCAAAAATCAATGAATATTGTAAATGCACAAACAGTAATATCTCCACATTGCAAGGTGCAATTCTGAAATTTTTAGCTTTTTCCTGTTAATCCTAGCATGATAAAGAAGATTCAAAGAGAGTGAGATGCCAGCTCCTTTCATTCAGTCAGTAGCTTCAAACATTTCTGGACGTTTTTCAATGGCAAAAATCAATGAATATTGTAAATGCACAAACAGTAATATCTCCACATTGCACGGTGCAATTCTGAAATTTTTAGCTTTTTCCTGTTAATCCTAGCATGATAAAGAAGATTCAAAGAGAGTGAGATGCCAGCTCCTTTCATTCAGTCAGTAGCTTCAAACATTTCTGGTATATGAAAAACATGTTTTTCAATGGCAAAAATCAATGAATATTGTAAATGCACAAACAGTAATATCTCCACATTGCACGGTGCAATTCTGAAATTTTTTGCTTTTTCCTACTAATCCTAGCATGATAAAGAAGATTCAAAGAGAGTGAGATGCCAGCTCCTTTCATTCAGTCAGTAGCTTCAAACATTTCTGGACGTTTTTCAATGGCAAAAATCAATGAATATTGTAAATGCACAAACAGTAATATCTCCACATTGCACGGTGCAATTCTGAAATTTTTAGCTTTTTCCTGTTAATCCTAGCATGATAAAGAAGATTCAAAGAGAGTGAGATGCCAGCTCCTTTCATTCAGTCAGTAGCTTCAAACATTTCTGGTATATGAAAAACATGTTTTTCAATGGCAAAAATCAATGAATATTGTAAATGCACAAACAGTAATATCTCCACATTGCACGGTGCAATTCTGAAATTTTTTGCTTTTTCCTGCTAATCCTAGCATGATAAAGAAGATTCAAAGAGAGTGAGATGCCAGCTCCTTTCATTCAGTCAGTAGCTTCAAACATTTCTGGTATATGAAAAACATGTTTTTCAATGGCAAAAATCAATGAATATTGTAAATGCACAAACAGTAATATCTCCACATTGCAAGGTGCAATTCTGAAATTTTTAGCTTTTTCCTGTTAATCCTAGCATGATAAAGAAGATTCAAAGAGAGTGAGATGCCAGCTCCTTTCATTCAGTCAGTAGCTTCAAACATTTCTGGTATATGAAAAACATGTTTTTCAATGGCAAAAATCAATGAATATTGTAAATGCACAAACAGTAATATCTCCACATTGCACGGTGCAATTCTGAAATTTTTAGCTTTTTCCTGTTAATCCTAGCATGATAAAGAAGATTCAAAGAGAGTGAGATGCCAGCTCCTTTCATTCAGTCAGTAGCTTCAAACATTTCTGGATGTTTTTCAATGGCAAAAATCAATGAATATTGTAAATGCACAAACAGTAATATCTCCACATTGCACGGTGCAATTCTGAAATTTTTTGCTTTTTCCTGTTAATCCTAGCATGATAAAGAAGATTCAAAGAGAGTGAGATGCCAGCTCCTTTCATTCAGTCAGTAGCTTCAAACATTTCTGGTATATGAAAAACATGTTTTTCAATGGCAAAAATCAATGAATATTGTAAATGCACAAACAGTAATATCTCCACATTGCACGGTGCAATTCTGAAATTTTTAGCTTTTTCCTGTTAATCCTAGCATGATAAAGAAGATTCAAAGAGAGTGAGATGCCAGCTCCTTTCATTCAGTCAGTAGCTTCAAACATTTCTGGTATATGAAAAACATGTTTTTCAATGGCAAAAATCAATGAATATTGTAAATGCACAAACAGTAATATCTCCACATTGCACGGTGCAATTCTGAAATTTTTAGCTTTTTCCTGTTAATCCTAGCATGATAAAGAAGATTCAAAGAGAGTGAGATGCCAGCTCCTTTCATTCAGTCAGTAGCTTCAAACATTTCTGGTATATGAAAAACATGTTTTTCAATGGCAAAAATCAATGAATATTGTAAATGCACAAACAGTAATATCTCCACATTGCACGGTGCAATTCTGAAATTTTTAGCTTTTTCCTGTTAATCCTAGCATGATAAAGAAGATTCAAAGAGAGTGAGATGCCAGCTCCTTTCATTCAGTCAGTAGCTTCAAACATTTCTGGACGTTTTTCAATGGCAAAAATCAATGAATATTGTAAATGCACAAACAGTAATATCTCCACATTGCACGGTGCAATTCTGAAATTTTTAGCTTTTTCCTGTTAATCCTAGCATGATAAAGAAGATTCAAAGAGAGTGAGATGCCAGCTCCTTTCATTCAGTCAGTAGCTTCAAACATTTCTGGTATATGAAAAACATGTTTTTCAATGGCAAAAATCAATGAATATTGTAAATGCACAAACAGTAATATCTCCACATTGCACGGTGCAATTCTGAAATTTTTTGCTTTTTCCTGCTAATCCTAGCATGATAAAGAAGATTCAAAGAGAGTGAGATGCCAGCTCCTTTCATTCAGTCAGTAGCTTCAAACATTTCTGGTATATGAAAAACATGTTTTTCAATGGCAAAAATCAATGAATATTGTAAATGCACAAACAGTAATATCTCCACATTGCAAGGTGCAATTCTGAAATTTTTAGCTTTTTCCTGTTAATCCTAGCATGATAAAGAAGATTCAAAGACAGTGAGATGCCAGCTCCTTTCATTCAGTCAGTAGCTTCAAACATTTCTGGTATATGAAAAACATGTTTTTCAATGGCAAAAATCAATGAATATTGTAAATGCACAAACAGTAATATCTCCACATTGCAAGGTGCAATTCTGAAATTTTTAGCTTTTTCCTGTTAATCCTAGCATGATAAAGAAGATTCAAAGAGAGTGAGATGCCAGCTCCTTTCATTCAGTCAGTAGCTTCAAACATTTCTGGTATATGAAAAACATGTTTTTCAATGGCAAAAATCAATGAATATTGTAAATGCACAAACAGTAATATCTCCACATTGCACGGTGCAATTCTGAAATTTTTTGCTTTTTCCTGCTAATCCTAGCATGATAAAGAAGATTCAAAGAGAGTGAGATGCCAGCTCCTTTCATTCAGTCAGTAGCTTCAAACATTTCTGGTATATGAAAAACATGTTTTTCAATGGCAAAAATCAATGAATATTGTAAATGCACAAACAGTAATATCTCCACATTGCACGGTGCAATTCTGAAATTTTTAGCTTTTTCCTGTTAATCCTAGCATGATAAAGAAGATTCAAAGAGAGTGAGATGCCAGCTCCTTTCATTCAGTCAGTAGCTTCAAACATTTCTGGTATATGAAAAACATGTTTTTCAATGGCAAAAATCAATGAATATTGTAAATGCACAAACAGTAATATCTCCACATTGCAAGGTGCAATTCTGAAATTTTTTGCTTTTTCCTGCTAATCCTAGCATGATAAAGAAGATTCAAAGAGAGTGAGATGCCAGCTCCTTTCATTCAGTCAGTAGCTTCAAACATTTCTGGTATATGAAAAACATGTTTTTCAATGGCAAAAATCAATGAATATTGTAAATGCACAAACAGTAATATCTCCACATTGCACGGTGCAATTCTGAAATTTTTAGCTTTTTCCTGTTAATCCTAGCATGATAAAGAAGATTCAAAGAGAGTGAGATGCCAGCTCCTTTCATTCAGTCAGTAGCTTCAAACATTTCTGGTATATGAAAAACATGTTTTTCAATGGCAAAAATCAATGAATATTGTAAATGCACAAACAGTAATATCTAAACATTGCAAGGTGCAATTCTGAAATTTTTTGCTTTTTCCTGCTAATCCTAGCATGATAAAGAAGATTCAAAGAGAGTGAGATGCCAGCTCCTTTCATTCAGTCAGTAGCTTCAAACATTTCTGGTATATGAAAAACATGTTTTTCAATGGCAAAAATCAATGAATATTGTAAATGCACAAACAGTAATATCTCCACATTGCACGGTGCAATTCTGAAATTTTTAGCTTTTTCCTGTTAATCCTAGCATGATAAAGAAGATTCAAAGAGAGTGAGATGCCAGCTCCTTTCATTCAGTCAGTAGCTTCAAACATTTCTGGTATATGAAAAACATGTTTTTCAATGGCAAAAATCAATGAATATTGTAAATGCACAAACAGTAATATCTCCACATTGCACGGTGCAATTCTGAAATTTTTTGCTTTTTCCTACTAATCCTAGCATGATAAAGAAGATTCAAAGAGAGTGAGATGCCAGCTCCTTTCATTCAGTCAGTAGCTTCAAACATTTCTGGACGTTTTTCAATGGCAAAAATCAATGAATATTGTAAATGCACAAACAGTAATATCTCCACATTGCACGGTGCAATTCTGAAATTTTTAGCTTTTTCCTGTTAATCCTAGCATGATAAAGAAGATTCAAAGAGAGTGAGATGCCAGCTCCTTTCATTCAGTCAGTAGCTTCAAACATTTCTGGTATATGAAAAACATGTTTTTCAATGGCAAAAATCAATGAATATTGTAAATGCACAAACAGTAATATCTCCACATTGCACGGTGCAATTCTGAAATTTTTTGCTTTTTCCTGCTAATCCTAGCATGATAAAGAAGATTCAAAGAGAGTGAGATGCCAGCTCCTTTCATTCAGTCAGTAGCTTCAAACATTTCTGGTATATGAAAAACATGTTTTTCAATGGCAAAAATCAATGAATATTGTAAATGCACAAACAGTAATATCTCCACATTGCAAGGTGCAATTCTGAAATTTTTAGCTTTTTCCTGTTAATCCTAGCATGATAAAGAAGATTCAAAGAGAGTGAGATGCCAGCTCCTTTCATTCAGTCAGTAGCTTCAAACATTTCTGGTATATGAAAAACATGTTTTTCAATGGCAAAAATCAATGAATATTGTAAATGCACAAACAGTAATATCTCCACATTGCACGGTGCAATTCTGAAATTTTTAGCTTTTTCCTGTTAATCCTAGCATGATAAAGAAGATTCAAAGAGAGTGAGATGCCAGCTCCTTTCATTCAGTCAGTAGCTTCAAACATTTCTGGATGTTTTTCAATGGCAAAAATCAATGAATATTGTAAATGCACAAACAGTAATATCTCCACATTGCACGGTGCAATTCTGAAATTTTTTGCTTTTTCCTGTTAATCCTAGCATGATAAAGAAGATTCAAAGAGAGTGAGATGCCAGCTCCTTTCATTCAGTCAGTAGCTTCAAACATTTCTGGTATATGAAAAACATGTTTTTCAACGGCAAAAATCAATGAATATTGTAAATGCACAAACAGTAATATCTCCACATTGCACGGTGCAATTCTGAAATTTTTAGCTTTTTCCTGTTAATCCTAGCATGATAAAGAAGATTCAAAGAGAGTGAGATGCCAGCTCCTTTCATTCAGTCAGTAGCTTCAAACATTTCTGGTATATGAAAAACATGTTTTTCAATGGCAAAAATCAATGAATATTGTAAATGCACAAACAGTAATATCTCCACATTGCACGGTGCAATTCTGAAATTTTTAGCTTTTTCCTGTTAATCCTAGCATGATAAAGAAGATTCAAAGAGAGTGAGATGCCAGCTCCTTTCATTCAGTCAGTAGCTTCAAACATTTCTGGTATATGAAAAACATGTTTTTCAATGGCAAAAATCAATGAATATTGTAAATGCACAAACAGTAATATCTCCACATTGCACGGTGCAATTCTGAAATTTTTAGCTTTTTCCTGTTAATCCTAGCATGATAAAGAAGATTCAAAGAGAGTGAGATGCCAGCTCCTTTCATTCAGTCAGTAGCTTCAAACATTTCTGGACGTTTTTCAATGGCAAAAATCAATGAATATTGTAAATGCACAAACAGTAATATCTCCACATTGCACGGTGCAATTCTGAAATTTTTAGCTTTTTCCTGTTAATCCTAGCATGATAAAGAAGATTCAAAGAGAGTGAGATGCCAGCTCCTTTCATTCAGTCAGTAGCTTCAAACATTTCTGGTATATGAAAAACATGTTTTTCAATGGCAAAAATCAATGAATATTGTAAATGCACAAACAGTAATATCTCCACATTGCACGGTGCAATTCTGAAATTTTTTGCTTTTTCCTGCTAATCCTAGCATGATAAAGAAGATTCAAAGAGAGTGAGATGCCAGCTCCTTTCATTCAGTCAGTAGCTTCAAACATTTCTGGTATATGAAAAACATGTTTTTCAATGGCAAAAATCAATGAATATTGTAAATGCACAAACAGTAATATCTCCACATTGCAAGGTGCAATTCTGAAATTTTTAGCTTTTTCCTGTTAATCCTAGCATGATAAAGAAGATTCAAAGAGAGTGAGATGCCAGCTCCTTTCATTCAGTCAGTAGCTTCAAACATTTCTGGTATATGAAAAACATGTTTTTCAATGGCAAAAATCAATGAATATTGTAAATGCACAGACAGTAATATCTCCACATTGCAAGGTGCAATTCTGAAATTTTTAGCTTTTTCCTGTTAATCCTAGCATGATAAAGAAGATTCAAAGAGAGTGAGATGCCAGCTCCTTTCATTCAGTCAGTAGCTTCAAACATTTCTGGTATATGAAAAACATGTTTTTCAATGGCAAAAATCAATGAATATTGTAAATGCACAAACAGTAATATCTCCACATTGCACGGTGCAATTCTGAAATTTTTTGCTTTTTCCTGCTAATCCTAGCATGATAAAGAAGATTCAAAGAGAGTGAGATGCCAGCTCCTTTCATTCAGTCAGTAGCTTCAAACATTTCTGGTATATGAAAAACATGTTTTTCAATGGCAAAAATCAATGAATATTGTAAATGCACAAACAGTAATATCTCCACATTGCACGGTGCAATTCTGAAATTTTTAGCTTTTTCCTGTTAATCCTAGCATGATAAAGAAGATTCAAAGAGAGTGAGATGCCAGCTCCTTTCATTCAGTCAGTAGCTTCAAACATTTCTGGTATATGAAAAACATGTTTTTCAATGGCAAAAATCAATGAATATTGTAAATGCACAAACAGTAATATCTCCACATTGCAAGGTGCAATTCTGAAATTTTTTGCTTTTTCCTGCTAATCCTAGCATGATAAAGAAGATTCAAAGAGAGTGAGATGCCAGCTCCTTTCATTCAGTCAGTAGCTTCAAACATTTCTGGTATATGAAAAACATGTTTTTCAATGGCAAAAATCAATGAATATTGTAAATGCACAAACAGTAATATCTCCACATTGCACGGTGCAATTCTGAAATTTTTAGCTTTTTCCTGTTAATCCTAGCATGATAAAGAAGATTCAAAGAGAGTGAGATGCCAGCTCCTTTCATTCAGTCAGTAGCTTCAAACATTTCTGGTATATGAAAAACATGTTTTTCAATGGCAAAAATCAATGAATATTGTAAATGCACAAACAGTAATATCTCCACATTGCAAGGTGCAATTCTGAAATTTTTTGCTTTTTCCTGCTAATCCTAGCATGATAAAGAAGATTCAAAGAGAGTGAGATGCCAGCTCCTTTCATTCAGTCAGTAGCTTCAAACATTTCTGGTATATGAAAAACATGTTTTTCAATGGCAAAAATCAATGAATATTGTAAATGCACAAACAGTAATATCTCCACATTGCACGGTGCAATTCTGAAATTTTTAGCTTTTTCCTGTTAATCCTAGCATGATAAAGAAGATTCAAAGAGAGTGAGATGCCAGCTCCTTTCATTCAGTCAGTAGCTTCAAACATTTCTGGTATATGAAAAACATGTTTTTCAATGGCAAAAATCAATGAATATTGTAAATGCACAAACAGTAATATCTCCACATTGCAAGGTGCAATTCTGAAATTTTTAGCTTTTTCCTGCTAATCCTAGCATGATAAAGAAGATTCAAAGAGAGTGAGATGCCAGCTCCTTTCATTCAGTCAGTAGCTTCAAACATTTCTGGTATATGAAAAACATGTTTTTCAATGGCAAAAATCAATGAATATTGTAAATGCACAAACAGTAATATCTCCACATTGCAAGGTGCAATTCTGAAATTTTTTGCTTTTTCCTGCTAATCCTAGCATGATAAAGAAGATTCAAAGAGAGTGAGATGCCAGCTCCTTTCATTCAGTCAGTAGCTTCAAACATTTCTGGTATATGAAAAACATGTTTTTCAATGGCAAAAATCAATGAATATTGTAAATGCACAAACAGTAATATCTCCACATTGCACGGTGCAATTCTGAAATTTTTAGCTTTTTCCTGTTAATCCTAGCATGATAAAGAAGATTCAAAGAGAGTGAGATGCCAGCTCCTTTCATTCAGTCAGTAGCTTCAAACATTTCTGGTATATGAAAAACATGTTTTTCAATGGCAAAAATCAATGAATATTGTAAATGCACAAACAGTAATATCTCCACATTGCACGGTGCAATTCTGAAATTTTTTGCTTTTTCCTGCTAATCCTAGCATGATAAAGAAGATTCAAAGAGAGTGAGATGCCAGCTCCTTTCATTCAGTCAGTAGCTTCAAACATTTCTGGTATATGAAAAACATGTTTTTCAATGGCAAAAATCAATGAATATTGTAAATGCACAAACAGTAATATCTCCACATTGCAAGGTGCAATTCTGAAATTTTTTGCTTTTTCCTGCTAATCCTAGCATGATAAAGAAGATTCAAAGAGAGTGAGATGCCAGCTCCTTTCATTCAGTCAGTAGCTTCAAACATTTCTGGTATATGAAAAACATGTTTTTCAATGGCAAAAATCAATGAATATTGTAAATGCACAAACAGTAATATCTCCACATTGCACGGTGCAATTCTGAAATTTTTTGCTTTTTCCTGTTAATCCTAGCATGATAAAGAAGATTCAAAGAGAGTGAGATGCCAGCTCCTTTCATTCAGTCAGTAGCTTCAAACATTTCTGGTATATGAAAAACATGTTTTTCAATGGCAAAAATCAATGAATATTGTAAATGCACAAACAGTAATATCTCCACATTGCACGGTGCAATTCTGAAATTTTTTGCTTTTTCCTGCTAATCCTAGCATGATAAAGAAGATTCAAAGAGAGTGAGATGCCAGCTCCTTTCATTCAGTCAGTAGCTTCAAACATTTCTGGACGTTTTTCAATGGCAAAAATCAATGAATATTGTAAATGCACAAACAGTAATATCTCCACATTGCACGGTGCAATTCTGAAATTTTTTGCTTTTTCCTGCTAATCCTAGCATGATAAAGAAGATTCAAAGAGAGTGAGATGCCAGCTCCTTTCATTCAGTCAGTAGCTTCAAACATTTCTGGACGTTTTTCAATGGCAAAAATCAATGAATATTGTAAATGCACAAACAGTAATATCTCCACATTGCACGGTGCAATTCTGAAATTTTTTGCTTTTTCCTGTTAATCCTAGCATGATAAAGAAGATTCAAAGAGAGTGAGATGCCAGCTCCTTTCATTCAGTCAGTAGCTTCAAACATTTCTGGTATATGAAAAACATGTTTTTCAATGGCAAAAATCAATGAATATTGTAAATGCACAAACAGTAATATCTCCACATTGCACGGTGCAATTCTGAAATTTTTAGCTTTTTCCTGTTAATCCTAGCATGATAAAGAAGATTCAAAGAGAGTGAGATGCCAGCTCCTTTCATTCAGTCAGTAGCTTCAAACATTTCTGGTATATGAAAAACATGTTTTTCAATGGCAAAAATCAATGAATATTGTAAATGCACAAACAGTAATATCTCCACATTGCAAGGTGCAATTCTGAAATTTTTTGCTTTTTCCTGCTAATCCTAGCATGATAAAGAAGATTCAAAGAGAGTGAGATGCCAGCTCCTTTCATTCAGTCAGTAGCTTCAAACATTTCTGGTATATGAAAAACATGTTTTTCAATGGCAAAAATCAATGAATATTGTAAATGCACAAACAGTAATATCTCCACATTGCACGGTGCAATTCTGAAATTTTTAGCTTTTTCCTGTTAATCCTAGCATGATAAAGAAGATTCAAAGAGAGTGAGATGCCAGCTCCTTTCATTCAGTCAGTAGCTTCAAACATTTCTGGTATATGAAAAACATGTTTTTCAATGGCAAAAATCAATGAATATTGTAAATGCACAAACAGTAATATCTCCACATTGCACGGTGCAATTCTGAAATTTTTTGCTTTTTCCTGCTAATCCTAGCATGATAAAGAAGATTCAAAGAGAGTGAGATGCCAGCTCCTTTCATTCAGTCAGTAGCTTCAAACATTTCTGGACGTTTTTCAATGGCAAAAATCAATGAATATTGTAAATGCACAAACAGTAATATCTCCACATTGCACGGTGCAATTCTGAAATTTTTTGCTTTTTCCTGCTAATCCTAGCATGATAAAGAAGATTCAAAGAGAGTGAGATGCCAGCTCCTTTCATTCAGTCAGTAGCTTCAAACATTTCTGGACGTTTTTCAATGGCAAAAATCAATGAATATTGTAAATGCACAAACAGTAATATCTCCACATTGCACGGTGCAATTCTGAAATTTTTTGCTTTTTCCTGTTAATCCTAGCATGATAAAGAAGATTCAAAGAGAGTGAGATGCCAGCTCCTTTCATTCAGTCAGTAGCTTCAAACATTTCTGGTATATGAAAAACATGTTTTTCAATGGCAAAAATCAATGAATATTGTAAATGCACAAACAGTAATATCTCCACATTGCACGGTGCAATTCTGAAATTTTTAGCTTTTTCCTGTTAATCCTAGCATGATAAAGAAGATTCAAAGAGAGTGAGATGCCAGCTCCTTTCATTCAGTCAGTAGCTTCAAACATTTCTGGTATATGAAAAACATGTTTTTCAATGGCAAAAATCAATGAATATTGTAAATGCACAAACAGTAATATCTCCACATTGCAAGGTGCAATTCTGAAATTTTTTGCTTTTTCCTGCTAATCCTAGCATGATAAAGAAGATTCAAAGAGAGTGAGATGCCAGCTCCTTTCATTCAGTCAGTAGCTTCAAACATTTCTGGTATATGAAAAACATGTTTTTCAATGGCAAAAATCAATGAATATTGTAAATGCACAAACAGTAATATCTCCACATTGCAAGGTGCAATTCTGAAATTTTTAGCTTTTTCCTGTTAATCCTAGCATGATAAAGAAGATTCAAAGAGAGTGAGATGCCAGCTCCTTTCATTCAGTCAGTAGCTTCAAACATTTCTGGTATATGAAAAACATGTTTTTCAATGGCAAAAATCAATGAATATTGTAAATGCACAAACAGTAATATCTCCACATTGCAAGGTGCAATTCTGAAATTTTTAGCTTTTTCCTGTTAATCCTAGCATGATAAAGAAGATTCAAAGAGAGTGAGATGCCAGCTCCTTTCATTCAGTCAGTAGCTTCAAACATTTCTGGACGTTTTTCAATGGCAAAAATCAATGAATATTGTAAATGCACAAACAGTAATATCTCCACATTGCACGGTGCAATTCTGAAATTTTTAGCTTTTTCCTGTTAATCCTAGCATGATAAAGAAGATTCAAAGAGAGTGAGATGCCAGCTCCTTTCATTCAGTCAGTAGCTTCAAACATTTCTGGTATATGAAAAACATGTTTTTCAATGGCAAAAATCAATGAATATTGTAAATGCACAAACAGTAATATCTCCACATTGCACGGTGCAATTCTGAAATTTTTTGCTTTTTCCTGTTAATCCTAGCATGATAAAGAAGATTCAAAGAGAGTGAGATGCCAGCTCCTTTCATTCAGTCAGTAGCTTCAAACATTTCTGGTATATGAAAAACATGTTTTTCAATGGCAAAAATCAATGAATATTGTAAATGCACAAACAGTAATATCTCCACATTGCAAGGTGCAATTCTGAAATTTTTAGCTTTTTCCTGTTAATCCTAGCATGATAAAGAAGATTCAAAGAGAGTGAGATGCCAGCTCCTTTCATTCAGTCAGTAGCTTCAAACATTTCTGGTATATGAAAAACATGTTTTTCAATGGCAAAAATCAATGAATATTGTAAATGCACAAACAGTATTATCTCCACATTGCACGGTGCAATTCTGAAATTTTTTGCTTTTTCCTGTTAATCCTAGCATGATAAAGAAGATTCAAAGAGAGTGAGATGCCAGCTCCTTTCATTCAGTCAGTAGCTTCAAACATTTCTGGACGTTTTTCAATGGCAAAAATCAATGAATATTGTAAATGCACAAACAGTAATATCTCCACATTGCACGGTGCAATTCTGAAATTTTTTGCTTTTTCCTGCTAATCCTAGCATGATAAAGAAGATTCAAAGAGAGTGAGATGCCAGCTCCTTTCATTCAGTCAGTAGCTTCAAACATTTCTGGTATATGAAAAACATGTTTTTCAATGGCAAAAATCAATGAATATTGTAAATGCACAAACAGTAATATCTCCACATTGCAAGGTGCAATTCTGAAATTTTTTGCTTTTTCCTGCTAATCCTAGCATGATAAAGAAGATTCAAAGAGAGTGAGATGCCAGCTCCTTTCATTCAGTCAGTAGCTTCAAACATTTCTGGTATATGAAAAACATGTTTTTCAATGGCAAAAATCAATGAATATTGTAAATGCACAAACAGTAATATCTCCACATTGCACGGTGCAATTCTGAAATTTTTAGCTTTTTCCTGTTAATCCTAGCATGATAAAGAAGATTCAAAGATAGTGAGATGCCAGCTCCTTTCATTCAGTCAGTAGCTTCAAACATTTCTGGTATATGAAAAACATGTTTTTCAATGGCAAAAATCAATGAATATTGTAAATGCACAAACAGTAATATCTCCACATTGCACGGTGCAATTCTGAAATTTTTAGCTTTTTCCTGTTAATCCTAGCATGATAAAGAAGATTCAAAGAGAGTGAGATGCCAGCTCCTTTCATTCAGTCAGTAGCTTCAAACATTTCTGGACGTTTTTCAATGGCAAAAATCAATGAATATTGTAAATGCACAAACAGTAATATCTCCACATTGCACGGTGCAATTCTGAAATTTTTTGCTTTTTCCTGCTAATCCTAGCATGATAAAGAAGATTCAAAGAGAGTGAGATGCCAGCTCCTTTCATTCAGTCAGTAGCTTCAAACATTTCTGGACGTTTTTCAATGGCAAAAATCAATGAATATTGTAAATGCACAAACAGTAATATCTCCACATTGCAAGGTGCAATTCTGAAATTTTTAGCTTTTTCCTGTTAATCCTAGCATGATAAAGAAGATTCAAAGAGAGTGAGATGCCAGCTCCTTTCATTCAGTCAGTAGCTTCAAACATTTCTGGACGTTTTTCAATGGCAAAAATCAATGAATATTGTAAATGCACAAACAGTAATATCTCCACATTGCAAGGTGCAATTCTGAAATTTTTTGCTTTTTCCTGTTAATCCTAGCATGATAAAGAAGATTCAAAGAGAGTGAGATGCCAGCTCCTTTCATTCAGTCAGTAGCTTCAAACATTTCTGGTATATGAAAAACATGTTTTTCAATGGCAAAAATCAATGAATATTGTAAATGCACAAACAGTAATATCTCCACATTGCAAGGTGCAATTCTGAAATTTTTAGCTTTTTCCTGTTAATCCTAGCATGATAAAGAAGATTCAAAGAGAGTGAGATGCCAGCTCCTTTCATTCAGTCAGTAGCTTCAAACATTTCTGGTATATGAAAAACATGTTTTTCAATGGCAAAAATCAATGAATATTGTAAATGCACAAACAGTAATATCTCCACATTGCAAGGTGCAATTCTGAAATTTTTAGCTTTTTCCTGTTAATCCTAGCATGATAAAGAAGATTCAAAGAGAGTGAGATGCCAGCTCCTTTCATTCAGTCAGTAGCTTCAAACATTTCTGGACGTTTTTCAATGGCAAAAATCAATGAATATTGTAAATGCACAAACAGTAATATCTCCACATTGCACGGTGCAATTCTGAAATTTTTAGCTTTTTCCTGTTAATCCTAGCATGATAAAGAAGATTCAAAGAGAGTGAGATGCCAGCTCCTTTCATTCAGTCAGTAGCTTCAAACATTTCTGGTATATGAAAAACATGTTTTTCAATGGCAAAAATCAATGAATATTGTAAATGCACAAACAGTAATATCTCCACATTGCACGGTGCAATTCTGAAATTTTTTGCTTTTTCCTGCTAATCCTAGCATGATAAAGAAGATTCAAAGAGAGTGAGATGCCAGCTCCTTTCATTCAGTCAGTAGCTTCAAACATTTCTGGACGTTTTTCAATGGCAAAAATCAATGAATATTGTAAATGCACAAACAGTAATATCTCCACATTGCACGGTGCAATTCTGAAATTTTTTGCTTTTTCCTGCTAATCCTAGCATGATAAAGAAGATTCAAAGAGAGTGAGATGCCAGCTCCTTTCATTCAGTCAGTAGCTTCAAACATTTCTGGTATATGAAAAACATGTTTTTCAATGGCAAAAATCAATGAATATTGTAAATGCACAAACAGTAATATCTCCACATTGCACGGTGCAATTCTGAAATTTTTTGCTTTTTCCTGTTAATCCTAGCATGATAAAGAAGATTCAAAGAGAGTGAGATGCCAGCTCCTTTCATTCAGTCAGTAGCTTCAAACATTTCTGGTATATGAAAAACATGTTTTTCAATGGCAAAAATCAATGAATATTGTAAATGCACAAACAGTAATATCTCCACATTGCAAGGTGCAATTCTGAAATTTTTAGCTTTTTCCTGTTAATCCTAGCATGATAAAGAAGATTCAAAGAGAGTGAGATGCCAGCTCCTTTCATTCAGTCAGTAGCTTCAAACATTTCTGGTATATGAAAAACATGTTTTTCAATGGCAAAAATCAATGAATATTGTAAATGCACAAACAGTATTATCTCCACATTGCACGGTGCAATTCTGAAATTTTTTGCTTTTTCCTGTTAATCCTAGCATGATAAAGAAGATTCAAAGAGAGTGAGATGCCAGCTCCTTTCATTCAGTCAGTAGCTTCAAACATTTCTGGACGTTTTTCAATGGCAAAAATCAATGAATATTGTAAATGCACAAACAGTAATATCTCCACATTGCACGGTGCAATTCTGAAATTTTTTGCTTTTTCCTGCTAATCCTAGCATGATAAAGAAGATTCAAAGAGAGTGAGATGCCAGCTCCTTTCATTCAGTCAGTAGCTTCAAACATTTCTGGTATATGAAAAACATGTTTTTCAATGGCAAAAATCAATGAATATTGTAAATGCACAAACAGTAATATCTCCACATTGCAAGGTGCAATTCTGAAATTTTTTGCTTTTTCCTGCTAATCCTAGCATGATAAAGAAGATTCAAAGAGAGTGAGATGCCAGCTCCTTTCATTCAGTCAGTAGCTTCAAACATTTCTGGTATATGAAAAACATGTTTTTCAATGGCAAAAATCAATGAATATTGTAAATGCACAAACAGTAATATCTCCACATTGCACGGTGCAATTCTGAAATTTTTAGCTTTTTCCTGATAATCCTAGCATGATAAAGAAGATTCAAAGATAGTGAGATGCCAGCTCCTTTCATTCAGTCAGTAGCTTCAAACATTTCTGGTATATGAAAAACATGTTTTTCAATGGCAAAAATCAATGAATATTGTAAATGCACAAACAGTAATATCTCCACATTGCACGGTGCAATTCTGAAATTTTTAGCTTTTTCCTGTTAATCCTAGCATGATAAAGAAGATTCAAAGAGAGTGAGATGCCAGCTCCTTTCATTCAGTCAGTAGCTTCAAACATTTCTGGACGTTTTTCAATGGCAAAAATCAATGAATATTGTAAATGCACAAACAGTAATATCTCCACATTGCACGGTGCAATTCTGAAATTTTTTGCTTTTTCCTGCTAATCCTAGCATGATAAAGAAGATTCAAAGAGAGTGAGATGCCAGCTCCTTTCATTCAGTCAGTAGCTTCAAACATTTCTGGACGTTTTTCAATGGCAAAAATCAATGAATATTGTAAATGCACAAACAGTAATATCTCCACATTGCAAGGTGCAATTCTGAAATTTTTAGCTTTTTCCTGTTAATCCTAGCATGATAAAGAAGATTCAAAGAGAGTGAGATGCCAGCTCCTTTCATTCAGTCAGTAGCTTCAAACATTTCTGGACGTTTTTCAATGGCAAAAATCAATGAATATTGTAAATGCACAAACAGTAATATCTCCACATTGCAAGGTGCAATTCTGAAATTTTTTGCTTTTTCCTGTTAATCCTAGCATGATAAAGAAGATTCAAAGAGAGTGAGATGCCAGCTCCTTTCATTCAGTCAGTAGCTTCAAACATTTCTGGTATATGAAAAACATGTTTTTCAATGGCAAAAATCAATGAATATTGTAAATGCACAAACAGTAATATCTCCACATTGCAAGGTGCAATTCTGAAATTTTTAGCTTTTTCCTGTTAATCCTAGCATGATAAAGAAGATTCAAAGAGAGTGAGATGCCAGCTCCTTTCATTCAGTCAGTAGCTTCAAACATTTCTGGACGTTTTTCAATGGCAAAAATCAATGAATATTGTAAATGCACAAACAGTAATATCTCCACATTGCACGGTGCAATTCTGAAATTTTTAGCTTTTTCCTGTTAATCCTAGCATGATAAAGAAGATTCAAAGAGAGTGAGATGCCAGCTCCTTTCATTCAGTCAGTAGCTTCAAACATTTCTGGTATATGAAAAACATGTTTTTCAATGGCAAAAATCAATGAATATTGTAAATGCACAAACAGTAATATCTCCACATTGCACGGTGCAATTCTGAAATTTTTTGCTTTTTCCTGCTAATCCTAGCATGATAAAGAAGATTCAAAGAGAGTGAGATGCCAGCTCCTTTCATTCAGTCAGTAGCTTCAAACATTTCTGGACGTTTTTCAATGGCAAAAATCAATGAATATTGTAAATGCACAAACAGTAATATCTCCACATTGCACGGTGCAATTCTGAAATTTTTTGCTTTTTCCTGCTAATCCTAGCATGATAAAGAAGATTCAAAGAGAGTGAGATGCCAGCTCCTTTCATTCAGTCAGTAGCTTCAAACATTTCTGGTATATGAAAAACATGTTTTTCAATGGCAAAAATCAATGAATATTGTAAATGCACAAACAGTAATATCTCCACATTGCAAGGTGCAATTCTGAAATTTTTTGCTTTTTCCTGCTAATCCTAGCATGATAAAGAAGATTCAAAGAGAGTGAGATGCCAGCTCCTTTCATTCAGTCAGTAGCTTCAAACATTTCTGGTATATGAAAAACATGTTTTTCAATGGCAAAAATCAATGAATATTGTAAATGCACAAACAGTAATATCTCCACATTGCAAGGTGCAATTCTGAAATTTTTAGCTTTTTCCTGCTAATCCTAGCATGATAAAGAAGATTCAAAGAGAGTGAGATGCCAGCTCCTTTCATTCAGTCAGTAGCTTCAAACATTTCTGGACGTTTTTCAATGGCAAAAATCAATGAATATTGTAAATGCACAAACAGTAATATCTCCACATTGCACGGTGCAATTCTGAAATTTTTTGCTTTTTCCTGCTAATCCTAGCATGATAAAGAAGATTCAAAGAGAGTGAGATGCCAGCTCCTTTCATTCAGTCAGTAGCTTCAAACATTTCTGGTATATGAAAAACATGTTTTTCAATGGCAAAAATCAATGAATATTGTAAATGCACAAACAGTAATATCTCCACATTGCAAGGTGCAATTCTGAAATTTTTAGCTTTTTCCTGCTAATCCTAGCATGATAAAGAAGATTCAAAGAGAGTGAGATGCCAGCTCCTTTCATTCAGTCAGTAGCTTCAAACATTTCTGGACGTTTTTCAATGGCAAAAATCAATGAATATTGTAAATGCACAAACAGTAATATCTCAACATTGCACGGTGCAATTCTGAAATTTTTAGCTTTTTCCTGCTAATCCTAGCATGATAAAGAAGATTCAAAGAGAGTGAGATGCCAGCTCCTTTCATTCAGTCAGTAGCTTCAAACATTTCTGGTGTATGAAAAACATGTTTTTCAATGGCAAAAATCAATGAATATTGTAAATGCACAAACAGTAATATCTCCACATTGCACGGTGCAATTCTGAAATTTTTTGCTTTTTCCTGTTAATCCTAGCATGATAAAGAAGATTCAAAGAGAGTGAGATGCCAGCTCCTTTCATTCAGTCAGTAGCTTCAAACATTTCTGGTATATGAAAAACATGTTTTTCAATGGCAAAAATCAATGAATATTGTAAATGCACAAACAGTAATATCTCCACATTGCACGGTGCAATTCTGAAATTTTTAGCTTTTTCCTGTTAATCCTAGCATGATAAAGAAGATTCAAAGAGAGTGAGATGCCAGCTCCTTTCATTCAGTCAGTAGCTTCAAACATTTCTGGACGTTTTTCAATGGCAAAAATCAATGAATATTGTAAATGCACAAACAGTAATATCTCCACATTGCAAGGTGCAATTCTGAAATTTTTTGCTTTTTCCTGCTAATCCTAGCATGATAAAGAAGATTCAAAGAGAGTGAGATGCCAGCTCCTTTCATTCAGTCAGTAGCTTCAAACATTTCTGGTATATGAAAAACATGTTTTTCAATGGCAAAAATCAATGAATATTGTAAATGCACAAACAGTAATATCTCCACATTGCAAGGTGCAATTCTGAAATTTTTAGCTTTTTCCTGTTAATCCTAGCATGATAAAGAAGATTCAAAGAGAGTGAGATGCCAGCTCCTTTCATTCAGTCAGTAGCTTCAAACATTTCTGGACGTTTTTCAATGGCAAAAATCAATGAATATTGTAAATGCACAAACAGTAATATCTCCACATTGCACGGTGCAATTCTGAAATTTTTAGCTTTTTCCTGTTAATCCTAGCATGATAAAGAAGATTCAAAGAGAGTGAGATGCCAGCTCCTTTCATTCAGTCAGTAGCTTCAAACATTTCTGGTATATGAAAAACATGTTTTTCAATGGCAAAAATCAATGAATATTGTAAATGCACAAACAGTAATATCTCCACATTGCACGGTGCAATTCTGAAATTTTTTGCTTTTTCCTGCTAATCCTAGCATGATAAAGAAGATTCAAAGAGAGTGAGATGCCAGCTCCTTTCATTCAGTCAGTAGCTTCAAACATTTCTGGACGTTTTTCAATGGCAAAAATCAATGAATATTGTAAATGCACAAACAGTAATATCTCCACATTGCACGGTGCAATTCTGAAATTTTTAGCTTTTTCCTGTTAATCCTAGCATGATAAAGAAGATTCAAAGAGAGTGAGATGCCAGCTCCTTTCATTCAGTCAGTAGCTTCAAACATTTCTGGTATATGAAAAACATGTTTTTCAATGGCAAAAATCAATGAATATTGTAAATGCACAAACAGTAATATCTCCACATTGCACGGTGCAATTCTGAAATTTTTTGCTTTTTCCTGCTAATCCTAGCATGATAAAGAAGATTCAAAGAGAGTGAGATGCCAGCTCCTTTCATTCAGTCAGTAGCTTCAAACATTTCTGGTATATGAAAAACATGTTTTTCAATGGCAAAAATCAATGAATATTGTAAATGCACAAACAGTAATATCTCCACATTGCAAGGTGCAATTCTGAAATTTTTAGCTTTTTCCTGTTAATCCTAGCATGATAAAGAAGATTCAAAGAGAGTGAGATGCCAGCTCCTTTCATTCAGTCAGTAGCTTCAAACATTTCTGGTATATGAAAAACATGTTTTTCAATGGCAAAAATCAATGAATATTGTAAATGCACAAACAGTAATATCTCCACATTGCACGGTGCAATTCTGAAATTTTTAGCTTTTTCCTGTTAATCCTAGCATGATAAAGAAGATTCAAAGAGAGTGAGATGCCAGCTCCTTTCATTCAGTCAGTAGCTTCAAACATTTCTGGACGTTTTTCAATGGCAAAAATCAATGAATATTGTAAATGCACAAACAGTAATATCTCCACATTGCACGGTGCAATTCTGAAATTTTTTGCTTTTTCCTGTTAATCCTAGCATGATAAAGAAGATTCAAAGAGAGTGAGATGCCAGCTCCTTTCATTCAGTCAGTAGCTTCAAACATTTCTGGTATATGAAAAACATGTTTTTCAATGGCAAAAATCAATGAATATTGTAAATGCACAAACAGTAATATCTCCACATTGCACGGTGCAATTCTGAAATTTTTAGCTTTTTCCTGTTAATCCTAGCATGATAAAGAAGATTCAAAGAGAGTGAGATGCCAGCTCCTTTCATTCAGTCAGTAGCTTCAAACATTTCTGGTATATGAAAAACATGTTTTTCAATGGCAAAAATCAATGAATATTGTAAATGCACAAACAGTAATATCTCCACATTGCACGGTGCAATTCTGAAATTTTTAGCTTTTTCCTGTTAATCCTAGCATGATAAAGAAGATTCAAAGAGAGTGAGATGCCAGCTCCTTTCATTCAGTCAGTAGCTTCAAACATTTCTGGTATATGAAAAACATGTTTTTCAATGGCAAAAATCAATGAATATTGTAAATGCACAAACAGTAATATCTCCACATTGCACGGTGCAATTCTGAAATTTTTTGCTTTTTCCTGCTAATCCTAGCATGATAAAGAAGATTCAAAGAGAGTGAGATGCCAGCTCCTTTCATTCAGTCAGTAGCTTCAAACATTTCTGGACGTTTTTCAATGGCAAAAATCAATGAATATTGTAAATGCACAAACAGTAATATCTCCACATTGCAAGGTGCAATTCTGAAATTTTTAGCTTTTTCCTGTTAATCCTAGCATGATAAAGAAGATTCAAAGAGAGTGAGATGCCAGCTCCTTTCATTCAGTCAGTAGCTTCAAACATTTCTGGTATATGAAAAACATGTTTTTCAATGGCAAAAATCAATGAATATTGTAAATGCACAAACAGTAATATCTCCACATTGCAAGGTGCAATTCTGAAATTTTTAGCTTTTTCCTGCTAATCCTAGCATGATAAAGAAGATTCAAAGAGAGTGAGATGCCAGCTCCTTTCAATCAGTCAGTAGCTTCAAACATTTCTGGTATATGAAAAACATGTTTTTCAATGGCAAAAATCAATGAATATTGTAAATGCACAAACAGTAATATCTCCACATTGCACGGTGCAATTCTGAAATTTTTTGCTTTTTCCTGCTAATCCTAGCATGATAAAGAAGATTCAAAGAGAGTGAGATGCCAGCTCCTTTCATTCAGTCAGTAGCTTCAAACATTTCTGGTATATGAAAAACATGTTTTTCAATGGCAAAAATCAATCAATATTGTAAATGCACAAACAGTAATATCTCCACATTGCACGGTGCAATTCTGAAATTTTTTGCTTTTTCCTGTTAATCCTAGCATGATAAAGAAGATTCAAAGAGAGTGAGATGCCAGCTCCTTTCATTCAGTCAGTAGCTTCAAACATTTCTGGTATATGAAAAACATGTTTTTCAATGGCAAAAATCAATGAATATTGTAAATGCACAAACAGTAATATCTCCACATTGCACGGTGCAATTCTGAAATTTTTTGCTTTTTCCTGTTAATCCTAGCATGATAAAGAAGATTCAAAGAGAGTGAGATGCCAGCTCCTTTCATTCAGTCAGTAGCTTCAAACATTTCTGGACGTTTTTCAATGGCAAAAATCAATGAATATTGTAAATGCACAAACAGTAATATCTCCACATTGCAAGGTGCAATTCTGAAATTTTTTGCTTTTTCCTGCTAATCCTAGCATGATAAAGAAGATTCAAAGAGAGTGGATGCCAGCTCCTTTCATTCAGTCAGTAGCTTCAAACATTTCTGGTATATGAAAAACATGTTTTTCAATGGCAAAAATCAATGAATATTGTAAATGCACAAACAGTAATATCTCCACATTGCACGGTGCAATTCTGAAATTTTTTGCTTTTTCCTGTTAATCCTAGCATGATAAAGAAGATTCAAAGAGAGTGAGATGCCAGCTCCTTTCATTCAGTCAGTAGCTTCAAACATTTCTGGTATATGAAAAACATGTTTTTCAATGGCAAAAATCAATGAATATTGTAAATGCACAAACAGTAATATCTCCACATTGCAAGGTGCAATTCTGAAATTTTTAGCTTTTTCCTGCTAATCCTAGCATGATAAAGAAGATTCAAAGAGAGTGAGATGCCAGCTCCTTTCATTCAGTCAGTAGCTTCAAACATTTCTGGTATATGAAAAACATGTTTTTCAATGGCAAAAATCAATGAATATTGTAAAAGCACAAACAGTAATATCTCCACATTGCACGGTGCAATTCTGAAATTTTTTGCTTTTTCCTGCTAATCCTAGCATGATAAAGAAGATTCAAAGAGAGTGAGATGCCAGCTCCTTTCATTCAGTCAGTAGCTTCAAACATTTCTGGACGTTTTTCAATGGCAAAAATCAATGAATATTGTAAATGCACAAACAGTAATATCTCCACATTGCAAGGTGCAATTCTGAAATTTTTAGCTTTTTCCTGTTAATCCTAGCATGATAAAGAAGATTCAAAGAGAGTGAGATGCCAGCTCCTTTCATTCAGTCAGTAGCTTCAAACATTTCTGGTATATGAAAAACATGTTTTTCAATGGCAAAAATCAATGAATATTGTAAATGCACAAACAGTAATATCTCCACATTGCAAGGTGCAATTCTGAAATTTTTAGCTTTTTCCTGCTAATCCTAGCATGATAAAGAAGATTCAAAGAGAGTGAGATGCCAGCTCCTTTCAATCAGTCAGTAGCTTCAAACATTTCTGGTATATGAAAAACATGTTTTTCAATGGCAAAAATCAATGAATATTGTAAATGCACAAACAGTAATATCTCCACATTGCACGGTGCAATTCTGAAATTTTTTGCTTTTTCCTGCTAATCCTAGCATGATAAAGAAGATTCAAAGAGAGTGAGATGCCAGCTCCTTTCATTCAGTCAGTAGCTTCAAACATTTCTGGTATATGAAAAACATGTTTTTCAATGGCAAAAAATCAATCAATATTGTAAATGCACAAACAGTAATATCTCCACATTGCACGGTGCAATTCTGAAATTTTTTGCTTTTTCCTGTTAATCCTAGCATGATAAAGAAGATTCAAAGAGAGTGAGATGCCAGCTCCTTTCATTCAGTCAGTAGCTTCAAACATTTCTGGTATATGAAAAACATGTTTTTCAATGGCAAAAATCAATGAATATTGTAAATGCACAAACAGTAATATCTCCACATTGCACGGTGCAATTCTGAAATTTTTTGCTTTTTCCTGTTAATCCTAGCATGATAAAGAAGATTCAAAGAGAGTGAGATGCCAGCTCCTTTCATTCAGTCAGTAGCTTCAAACATTTCTGGACGTTTTTCAATGGCAAAAATCAATGAATATTGTAAATGCACAAACAGTAATATCTCCACATTGCAAGGTGCAATTCTGAAATTTTTTGCTTTTTCCTGCTAATCCTAGCATGATAAAGAAGATTCAAAGAGAGTGAGATGCCAGCTCCTTTCATTCAGTCAGTAGCTTCAAACATTTCTGGTATATGAAAAACATGTTTTTCAATGGCAAAAATCAATGAATATTGTAAATGCACAAACAGTAATATCTCCACATTGCACGGTGCAATTCTGAAATTTTTTGCTTTTTCCTGTTAATCCTAGCATGATAAAGAAGATTCAAAGAGAGTGAGATGCCAGCTCCTTTCATTCAGTCAGTAGCTTCAAACATTTCTGGTATATGAAAAACATGTTTTTCAATGGCAAAAATCAATGAATATTGTAAATGCACAAACAGTAATATCTCCACATTGCAAGGTGCAATTCTGAAATTTTTAGCTTTTTCCTGCTAATCCTAGCATGATAAAGAAGATTCAAAGAGAGTGAGATGCCAGCTCCTTTCATTCAGTCAGTAGCTTCAAACATTTCTGGTATATGAAAAACATGTTTTTCAATGGCAAAAATCAATGAATATTGTAAATGCACAAACAGTAATATCTCCACATTGCACGGTGCAATTCTGAAATTTTTTGCTTTTTCCTGCTAATCCTAGCATGATAAAGAAGATTCAAAGAGAGTGAGATGCCAGCTCCTTTCTTTCAGTCAGTAGCTTCAAACATTTCTGGTATATGAAAAACATGTTTTTCAATGGCAAAAATCAATGAATATTGTAAATGCACAAACAGTAATATCTCCACATTGCAAGGTGCAATTCTGAAATTTTTAGCTTTTTCCTGCTAATCCTAGCATGATAAAGAAGATTCAAAGAGAGTGAGATGCCAGCTCCTTTCATTCAGTCAGTAGCTTCAAACATTTCTGGTATATGAAAAACATGTTTTTCAATGGCAAAAATCAATGAATATTGTAAATGCACAAACAGTAATATCTCCACATTGCAAGGTGCAATTCTGAAATTTTTAGCTTTTTCCTGTTAATCCTAGCATGATAAAGAAGATTCAAAGAGAGTGAGATGCCAGCTCCTTTCATTCAGTCAGTAGCTTCAAACATTTCTGGTATATGAAAAACATGTTTTTCAATGGCAAAAATCAATGAATATTGTAAATGCACAAACAGTAATATCTCCACATTGCAAGGTGCAATTCTGAAATTTTTAGCTTTTTCCTGCTAATCCTAGCATGATAAAGAAGATTCAAAGAGAGTGAGATGCCAGCTCCTTTCATTCAGTCAGTAGCTTCAAACATTTCTGGTATATGAAAAACATGTTTTTCAATGGCAAAAATCAATGAATATTGTAAATGCACAAACAGTAATATCTCCACATTGCACGGTGCAATTCTGAAATTTTTTGCTTTTTCCTGCTAATCCTAGCATGATAAAGAAGATTCAAAGAGAGTGAGATGCCAGCTCCTTTCATTCAGTCAGTAGCTTCAAACATTTCTGGTATATGAAAAACATGTTTTTCAATGGCAAAAATCAATGAATATTGTAAATGCACAAACAGTAATATCTCCACATTGCACGGTGCAATTCTGAAATTTTTTGCTTTTTCCTGTTAATCCTAGCATGATAAAGAAGATTCAAAGAGAGTGAGATGCCAGCTCCTTTCATTCAGTCAGTAGCTTCAAACATTTCTGGTATATGAAAAACATGTTTTTCAATGGCAAAAATCAATGAATATTGTAAATGCACAAACAGTAATATCTCCACATTGCACGGTGCAATTCTGAAATTTTTTGCTTTTTCCTGTTAATCCTAGCATGATAAAGAAGATTCAAAGAGAGTGAGATGCCAGCTCCTTTCATTCAGTCAGTAGCTTCAAACATTTCTGGTATATGAAAAACATGTTTTTCAATGGCAAAAATCAATGAATATTGTAAATGCAAAACAGTAATATCTCCACATTGCAAGGTGCAATTCTGAAATTTTTAGCTTTTTCCTGCTAATCCTAGCATGATAAAGAAGATTCAAAGAGAGTGAGATGCCAGCTCCTTTCATTCAGTCAGTAGCTTCAAACATTTCTGGTATATGAAAAACATGTTTTTCAATGGCAAAAATCAATGAATATTGTAAATGCACAAACAGTAATATCTCCACATTGCACGGTGCAATTCTGAAATTTTTTGCTTTTTCCTGCTAATCCTAGCATGATAAAGAAGATTCAAAGAGAGTGAGATGCCAGCTCCTTTCATTCAGTCAGTAGCTTCAAACATTTCTGGACGTTTTTCAATGGCAAAAATCAATGAATATTGTAAATGCACAAACAGTAATATCTCCACATTGCAAGGTGCAATTCTGAAATTTTTTGCTTTTTCCTGCTAATCCTAGCATGATAAAGAAGATTCAAAGAGAGTGAGATGCCAGCTCCTTTCATTCAGTCAGTAGCTTCAAACATTTCTGGTATATGAAAAACATGTTTTTCAATGGCAAAAATCAATGAATATTGTAAATGCACAAACAGTAATATCTCCACATTGCACGGTGCAATACTGAAATTTTTAGCTTTTTCCTGTTAATCCTAGCATGATAAAGAAGATTCAAAGAGAGTGAGATGCCAGCTCCTTTCATTCAGTCAGTAGCTTCAAACATTTCTGGTATATGAAAAACATGTTTTTCAATGGCAAAAATCAATGAATATTGTAAATGCACAAACAGTAATATCTCCACATTGCACGGTGCAATTCTGAAATTTTTAGCTTTTTCCTGTTAATCCTAGCATGATAAAGAAGATTCAAAGAGAGTGAGATGCCAGCTCCTTTCATTCAGTCAGTAGCTTCAAACATTTCTGGACGTTTTTCAATGGCAAAAATCAATGAATATTGTAAATGCACAAACAGTAATATCTCCACATTGCACGGTGCAATTCTGAAATTTTTAGCTTTTTCCTGTTAATCCTAGCATGATAAAGAAGATTCAAAGAGAGTGAGATGCCAGCTCCTTTCATTCAGTCAGTAGCTTCAAACATTTCTGGTATATGAAAAACATGTTTTTCAATGGCAAAAATCAATGAATATTGTAAATGCACAAACAGTAATATCTCCACATTGCAAGGTGCAATTCTGAAATTTTTAGCTTTTTCCTGCTAATCCTAGCATGATAAAGAAGATTCAAAGAGAGTGAGATGCCAGCTCTTTTCATTCAGTCAGTAGCTTCAAACATTTCTGGACGTTTTTCAATGGCAAAAATCAATGAATATTGTAAATGCACAAACAGTAATATCTCCACATTGCACGGTGCAATTCTGAAATTTTTAGCTTTTTCCTGCTAATCCTAGCATGATAAAGAAGATTCAAAGAGAGTGAGATGCCAGCTCCTTTCATTCAGTCAGTAGCTTCAAACATTTCTGGTATATGAAAAACATGTTTTTCAATGGCAAAAATCAATGAATATTGTAAATGCACAAACAGTAATATCTCCACATTGCATGGTGCAATTCTGAAATTTTTAGCTTTTTCCTGTTAATCCTAGCATGATAAAGAAGATTCAAAGAGAGTGAGATGCCAGCTCCTTTCATTCAGTCAGTAGCTTCAAACATTTCTGGACGTTTTTCAATGGCAAAAATCAATGAATATTGTAAATGCACAAACAGTAATATCTCCACATTGCAAGGTGCAATTCTGAAATTTTTTGCTTTTTCCTGCTAATCCTAGCATGATAAAGAAGATTCAAAGAGAGTGAGATGCCAGCTCCTTTCATTCAGTCAGTAGCTTCAAACATTTCTGGTATATGAAAAACATGTTTTTCAATGGCAAAAATCAATGAATATTGTAAATGCACAAACAGTAATATCTCCACATTGCAAGGTGCAATTCTGAAATTTTTAGCTTTTTCCTGTTAATCCTAGCATGATAAAGAAGATTCAAAGAGAGTGAGATGCCAGCTCCTTTCATTCAGTCAGTAGCTTCAAACATTTCTGGACGTTTTTCAATGGCAAAAATCAATGAATATTGTAAATGCACAAACAGTAATATCTCCACATTGCACGGTGCAATTCTGAAATTTTTAGCTTTTTCCTGTTAATCCTAGCATGATAAAGAAGATTCAAAGAGAGTGAGATGCCAGCTCCTTTCATTCAGTCAGTAGCTTCAAACATTTCTGGTATATGAAAAACATGTTTTTCAATGGCAAAAATCAATGAATATTGTAAATGCACAAACAGTAATATCTCCACATTGCACGGTGCAATTCTGAAATTTTTTGCTTTTTCCTGCTAATCCTAGCATGATAAAGAAGATTCAAAGAGAGTGAGATGCCAGCTCCTTTCATTCAGTCAGTAGCTTCAAACATTTCTGGACGTTTTTCAATGGCAAAAATCAATGAATATTGTAAATGCACAAACAGTAATATCTCCACATTGCACGGTGCAATTCTGAAATTTTTAGCTTTTTCCTGTTAATCCTAGCATGATAAAGAAGATTCAAAGAGAGTGAGATGCCAGCTCCTTTCATTCAGTCAGTAGCTTCAAACATTTCTGGTATATGAAAAACATGTTTTTCAATGGCAAAAATCAATGAATATTGTAAATGCACAAACAGTAATATCTCCACATTGCACGGTGCAATTCTGAAATTTTTTGCTTTTTCCTGCTAATCCTAGCATGATAAAGAAGATTCAAAGAGAGTGAGATGCCAGCTCCTTTCATTCAGTCAGTAGCTTCAAACATTTCTGGTATATGAAAAACATGTTTTTCAATGGCAAAAATCAATGAATATTGTAAATGCACAAACAGTAATATCTCCACATTGCACGGTGCAATTCTGAAATTTTTAGCTTTTTCCTGTTAATCCTAGCATGATAAAGAAGATTCAAAGAGAGTGAGATGCCAGCTCCTTTCATTCAGTCAGTAGCTTCAAACATTTCTGGTATATGAAAAACATGTTTTTCAATGGCAAAAATCAATGAATATTGTAAATGCACAAACAGTAATATCTCCACATTGCACGGTGCAATTCTGAAATTTTTGCTTTTTCCTGCTAATCCTAGCATGATAAAGAAGATTCAAAGAGAGTGAGATGCCAGCTCCTTTCATTCAGTCAGTAGCTTCAAACATTTCTGGTATATGAAAAACATGTTTTTCAATGGCAAAAATCAATGAATATTGTAAATGCACAAACAGTAATATCTCCACATTGCAAGGTGCAATTCTGAAATTTTTAGCTTTTTCCTGTTAATCCTAGCATGATAAAGAAGATTCAAAGAGAGTGAGATGCCAGCTCCTTTCATTCAGTCAGTAGCTTCAAACATTTCTGGTATATGAAAAACATGTTTTTCAATGGCAAAAATCAATGAATATTGTAAATGCACAAACAGTAATATCTCCACATTGCACTGTGCAATTCTGAAATTTTTAGCTTTTTCCTGTTAATCCTAGCATGATAAAGAAGATTCAAAGAGAGTGAGATGCCAGCTCCTTTCATTCAGTCAGTAGCTTCAAACATTTCTGGACGTTTTTCAATGGCAAAAATCAATGAATATTGTAAATGCACAAACAGTAATATCTCCACATTGCACGGTGCAATTCTGAAATTTTTGCTTTTTCCTGTTAATCCTAGCATGATAAAGAAGATTCAAAGAGAGTGAGATGCCAGCTCCTTTCATTCAGTCAGTAGCTTCAAACATTTCTGGTATATGAAAAACATGTTTTTCAATGGCAAAAATCAATGAATATTGTAAATGCACAAACAGTAATATCTCCACATTGCACGGTGCAATTCTGAAATTTTTAGCTTTTTCCTGTTAATCCTAGCATGATAAAGAAGATTCAAAGAGAGTGAGATGCCAGCTCCTTTCATTCAGTCAGTAGCTTCAAACATTTCTGGTATATGAAAAACATGTTTTTCAATGGCAAAAATCAATGAATATTGTAAATGCACAAACAGTAATATCTCCACATTGCACGGTGCAATTCTGAAATTTTAGCTTTTTCCTGTTAATCCTAGCATGATAAAGAAGATTCAAAGAGAGTGAGATGCCAGCTCCTTTCATTCAGTCAGTAGCTTCAAACATTTCTGGTATATGAAAAACATGTTTTTCAATGGCAAAAATCAATGAATATTGTAAATGCACAAACAGTAATATCTCCACATTGCACGGTGCAATTCTGAAATTTTTTGCTTTTTCCTGCTAATCCTAGCATGATAAAGAAGATTCAAAGAGAGTGAGATGCCAGCTCCTTTCATTCAGTCAGTAGCTTCAAACATTTCTGGTATATGAAAAACATGTTTTTCAATGGCAAAAATCAATGAATATTGTAAATGCACAAACAGTAATATCTCCACATTGCAAGGTGCAATTCTGAAATTTTTAGCTTTTTCCTGTTAATCCTAGCATGATAAAGAAGATTCAAAGAGAGTGAGATGCCAGCTCCTTTCATTCAGTCAGTAGCTTCAAACATTTCTGGTATATGAAAAACATGTTTTTCAATGGCAAAAATCAATGAATATTGTAAATGCACAAACAGTAATATCTCCACATTGCACTGTGCAATTCTGAAATTTTTAGCTTTTTCCTGTTAATCCTAGCATGATAAAGAAGATTCAAAGAGAGTGAGATGCCAGCTCCTTTCATTCAGTCAGTAGCTTCAAACATTTCTGGACGTTTTTCAATGGCAAAAATCAATGAATATTGTAAATGCACAAACAGTAATATCTCCACATTGCACGGTGCAATTCTGAAATTTTTTGCTTTTTCCTGTTAATCCTAGCATGATAAAGAAGATTCAAAGAGAGTGAGATGCCAGCTCCTTTCATTCAGTCAGTAGCTTCAAACATTTCTGGTATATGAAAAACATGTTTTTCAATGGCAAAAATCAATGAATATTGTAAATGCACAAACAGTAATATCTCCACATTGCACGGTGCAATTCTGAAATTTTTAGCTTTTTCCTGTTAATCCTAGCATGATAAAGAAGATTCAAAGAGAGTGAGATGCCAGCTCCTTTCATTCAGTCAGTAGCTTCAAACATTTCTGGTATATGAAAAACATGTTTTTCAATGGCAAAAATCAATGAATATTGTAAATGCACAAACAGTAATATCTCCACATTGCACGGTGCAATTCTGAAATTTTTAGCTTTTTCCTGTTAATCCTAGCATGATAAAGAAGATTCAAAGAGAGTGAGATGCCAGCTCCTTTCATTCAGTCAGTAGCTTCAAACATTTCTGGTATATGAAAAACATGTTTTTCAATGGCAAAAATCAATGAATATTGTAAATGCACAAACAGTAATATCTCCACATTGCACGGTGCAATTCTGAAATTTTTTGCTTTTTCCTGCTAATCCTAGCATGATAAAGAAGATTCAAAGAGAGTGAGATGCCAGCTCCTTTCATTCAGTCAGTAGCTTCAAACATTTCTGGACGTTTTTCAATGGCAAAAATCAATGAATATTGTAAATGCACAAACAGTAATATCTCCACATTGCAAGGTGCAATTCTGAAATTTTTAGCTTTTTCCTGTTAATCCTAGCATGATAAAGAAGATTCAAAGAGAGTGAGATGCCAGCTCCTTTCATTCAGTCAGTAGCTTCAAACATTTCTGGTATATGAAAAACATGTTTTTCAATGGCAAAAATCAATGAATATTGTAAATGCACAAACAGTAATATCTCCACATTGCAAGGTGCAATTCTGAAATTTTTAGCTTTTTCCTGCTAATCCTAGCATGATAAAGAAGATTCAAAGAGAGTGAGATGCCAGCTCCTTTCATTCAGTCAGTAGCTTCAAACATTTCTGGTATATGAAAAACATGTTTTTCAATGGCAAAAATCAATGAATATTGTAAATGCACAAACAGTAATATCTCCACATTGCACGGTGCAATTCTGAAATTTTCCTTTTTCCTGCTAATCCTAGCATGATAAAGAAGATTCAAAGAGAGTGAGATGCCAGCTCCTTTCATTCAGTCAGTAGCTTCAAACATTTCTGGTATATGAAAAACATGTTTTTCAATGGCAAAAATCAATGAATATGTAAATGCACAAACAGTAATATCTCCACATTGCACGGTGCAATTCTGAAATTTTTTGCTTTTTCCTGTTAATCCTAGCATGATAAAGAAGATTCAAAGAGAGTGAGATGCCAGCTCCTTTCATTCAGTCAGTAGCTTCAAACATTTCTGGTATATGAAAAACATGTTTTTCAATGGCAAAAATCAATGAATATTGTAAATGCACAAACAGTAATATCTCCACATTGCACGGTGCAATTCTGAAATTTTTTGCTTTTTCCTGTTAATCCTAGCATGATAAAGAAGATTCAAAGAGAGTGAGATGCCAGCTCCTTTCATTCAGTCAGTAGCTTCAAACATTTCTGGACGTTTTTCAATGGCAAAAATCAATGAATATTGTAAATGCACAAACAGTAATATCTCCACATTGCAAGGTGCAATTCTGAAATTTTTTGCTTTTTCCTGCTAATCCTAGCATGATAAAGAAGATTCAAAGAGAGTGAGATGCCAGCTCCTTTCATTCAGTCAGTAGCTTCAAACATTTCTGGTATATGAAAAACATGTTTTTCAATGGCAAAAATCAATGAATATTGTAAATGCACAAACAGTAATATCTCCACATTGCACGGTGCAATTCTGAAATTTTTTGCTTTTTCCTGTTAATCCTAGCATGATAAAGAAGATTCAAAGAGAGTGAGATGCCAGCTCCTTTCATTCAGTCAGTAGCTTCAAACATTTCTGGTATATGAAAAACATGTTTTTCAATGGCAAAAATCAATGAATATTGTAAATGCACAAACAGTAATATCTCCACATTGCAAGGTGCAATTCTGAAATTTTTAGCTTTTTCCTGCTAATCCTAGCATGATAAAGAAGATTCAAAGAGAGTGAGATGCCAGCTCCTTTCATTCAGTCAGTAGCTTCAAACATTTCTGGTATATGAAAAACGTTTTTCAATGGCAAAAATCAATGAATATTGTAAATGCACAAACAGTAATATCTCCACATTGCACGGTGCAATTCTGAAATTTTTTGCTTTTTCCTGCTAATCCTAGCATGATAAAGAAGATTCAAAGAGAGTGAGATGCCAGCTCCTTTCATTCAGTCAGTAGCTTCAAACATTTCTGGTATATGAAAAACATGTTTTTCAATGGCAAAAATCAATGAATATTGTAAATGCACAAACAGTAATATCTCCACATTGCAAGGTGCAATTCTGAAATTTTTAGCTTTTTCCTGCTAATCCTAGCATGATAAAGAAGATTCAAAGAGAGTGAGATGCCAGCTCCTTTCATTCAGTCAGTAGCTTCAAACATTTCTGGTATATGAAAAACATGTTTTTCAATGGCAAAAATCAATGAATATTGTAAATGCACAAACAGTAATATCTCCACATTGCAAGGTGCAATTCTGAAATTTTTAGCTTTTTCCTGTTAATCCTAGCATGATAAAGAAGATTCAAAGAGAGTGAGATGCCAGCTCCTTTCATTCAGTCAGTAGCTTCAAACATTTCTGGTATATGAAAAACATGTTTTTCAATGGCAAAAATCAATGAATATTGTAAATGCACAAACAGTAATATCTCCACATTGCAAGGTGCAATTCTGAAATTTTTAGCTTTTTCCTGCTAATCCTAGCATGATAAAGAAGATTCAAAGAGAGTGAGATGCCAGCTCCTTTCATTCAGTCAGTAGCTTCAAACATTTCTGGTATATGAAAAACATGTTTTTCAATGGCAAAAATCAATGAATATTGTAAATGCACAAACAGTAATATCTCCACATTGCACGGTGCAATTCTGAAATTTTTTGCTTTTTCCTGCTAATCCTAGCATGATAAAGAAGATTCAAAGAGAGTGAGATGCCAGCTCCTTTCATTCAGTCAGTAGCTTCAAACATTTCTGGTATATGAAAAACATGTTTTTCAATGGCAAAAATCAATGAATATTGTAAATGCACAAACAGTAATATCTCCACATTGCACGGTGCAATTCTGAAATTTTTTGCTTTTTCCTGTTAATCCTAGCATGATAAAGAAGATTCAAAGAGAGTGAGATGCCAGCTCCTTTCATTCAGTCAGTAGCTTCAAACATTTCTGGTATATGAAAAACATGTTTTTCAATGGCAAAAATCAATGAATATTGTAAATGCACAAACAGTAATATCTCCACATTGCACGGTGCAATTCTGAAATTTTTTGCTTTTTCCTGTTAATCCTAGCATGATAAAGAAGATTCAAAGAGAGTGAGATGCCAGCTCCTTTCATTCAGTCAGTAGCTTCAAACATTTCTGGACGTTTTTCAATGGCAAAAATCAATGAATATTGTAAATGCACAAACAGTAATATCTCCACATTGCAAGGTGCAATTCTGAAATTTTTAGCTTTTTCCTGTTAATCCTAGCATGATAAAGAAGATTCAAAGAGAGTGAGATGCCAGCTCCTTTCATTCAGTCAGTAGCTTCAAACATTTCTGGTATATGAAAAACATGTTTTTCAATGGCAAAAATCAATGAATATTGTAAATGCACAAACAGTAATATCTCCACATTGCAAGGTGCAATTCTGAAATTTTTAGCTTTTTCCTGCTAATCCTAGCATGATAAAGAAGATTCAAAGAGAGTGAGATGCCAGCTCCTTTCATTCAGTCAGTAGCTTCAAACATTTCTGGTATATGAAAAACATGTTTTTCAATGGCAAAAATCAATGAATATTGTAAATGCACAAACAGTAATATCTCCACATTGCACGGTGCAATTCTGAAATTTTTCCTTTTTCCTGCTAATCCTAGCATGATAAAGAAGATTCAAAGAGAGTGAGATGCCAGCTCCTTTCATTCAGTCAGTAGCTTCAAACATTTCTGGTATATGAAAAACATGTTTTTCAATGGCAAAAATCAATGAATATTGTAAATGCACAAACAGTAATATCTCCACATTGCACGGTGCAATTCTGAAATTTTTTGCTTTTTCCTGTTAATCCTAGCATGATAAAGAAGATTCAAAGAGAGTGAGATGCCAGCTCCTTTCATTCAGTCAGTAGCTTCAAACATTTCTGGTATATGAAAAACATGTTTTTCAATGGCAAAAATCAATGAATATTGTAAATGCACAAACAGTAATATCTCCACATTGCACGGTGCAATTCTGAAATTTTTTGCTTTTTCCTGTTAATCCTAGCATGATAAAGAAGATTCAAAGAGAGTGAGATGCCAGCTCCTTTCATTCAGTCAGTAGCTTCAAACATTTCTGGACGTTTTTCAATGGCAAAAATCAATGAATATTGTAAATGCACAAACAGTAATATCTCCACATTGCAAGGTGCAATTCTGAAATTTTTTGCTTTTTCCTGCTAATCCTAGCATGATAAAGAAGATTCAAAGAGAGTGAGATGCCAGCTCCTTTCATTCAGTCAGTAGCTTCAAACATTTCTGGTATATGAAAAACATGTTTTTCAATGGCAAAAATCAATGAATATTGTAAATGCACAAACAGTAATATCTCCACATTGCACGGTGCAATTCTGAAATTTTTTGCTTTTTCCTGTTAATCCTAGCATGATAAAGAAGATTCAAAGAGAGTGAGATGCCAGCTCCTTTCATTCAGTCAGTAGCTTCAAACATTTCTGGTATATGAAAAACATGTTTTCAATGGCAAAAATCAATGAATATTGTAAATGCACAAACAGTAATATCTCCACATTGCAAGGTGCAATTCTGAAATTTTTAGCTTTTTCCTGCTAATCCTAGCATGATAAAGAAGATTCAAAGAGAGTGAGATGCCAGCTCCTTTCATTCAGTCAGTAGCTTCAAACATTTCTGGTATATGAAAAACGTTTTTCAATGGCAAAAATCAATGAATATTGTAAATGCACAAACAGTAATATCTCCACATTGCACGGTGCAATTCTGAAATTTTTTGCTTTTTCCTGCTAATCCTAGCATGATAAAGAAGATTCAAAGAGAGTGAGATGCCAGCTCCTTTCATTCAGTCAGTAGCTTCAAACATTTCTGGTATATGAAAAACATGTTTTTCAATGGCAAAAATCAATGAATATTGTAAATGCACAAACAGTAATATCTCCACATTGCAAGGTGCAATTCTGAAATTTTTAGCTTTTTCCTGCTAATCCTAGCATGATAAAGAAGATTCAAAGAGAGTGAGATGCCAGCTCCTTTCATTCAGTCAGTAGCTTCAAACATTTCTGGTATATGAAAAACATGTTTTTCAATGGCAAAAATCAATGAATATTGTAAATGCACAAACAGTAATATCTCCACATTGCAAGGTGCAATTCTGAAATTTTTAGCTTTTTCCTGTTAATCCTAGCATGATAAAGAAGATTCAAAGAGAGTGAGATGCCAGCTCCTTTCATTCAGTCAGTAGCTTCAAACATTTCTGGTATATGAAAAACATGTTTTTCAATGGCAAAAATCAATGAATATTGTAAATGCACAAACAGTAATATCTCCACATTGCAAGGTGCAATTCTGAAATTTTTAGCTTTTTCCTGCTAATCCTAGCATGATAAAGAAGATTCAAAGAGAGTGAGATGCCAGCTCCTTTCATTCAGTCAGTAGCTTCAAACATTTCTGGTATATGAAAAACATGTTTTTCAATGGCAAAAATCAATGAATATTGTAAATGCACAAACAGTAATATCTCCACATTGCACGGTGCAATTCTGAAATTTTTTGCTTTTCCTGCTAATCCTAGCATGATAAAGAAGATTCAAAGAGAGTGAGATGCCAGCTCCTTTTCATTCAGTCAGTAGCTTCAAACATTTCTGGTATATGAAAAACATGTTTTTCAATGGCAAAAATCAATGAATATTGTAAATGCACAAACAGTAATATCTCCACATTGCACGGTGCAATTCTGAAATTTTTTGCTTTTTCCTGTTAATCCTAGCATGATAAAGAAGATTCAAAGAGAGTGAGATGCCAGCTCCTTTCATTCAGTCAGTAGCTTCAAACATTTCTGGTATAT
>NW_027366920.1:0-64316 GCF_046119375.1 Phyllobates terribilis
TGTCAGTGGGAGACTTCTGAAACAGCTCAATCACACTGTCATTTCTCTGGTTCCGAAGGTGGATTACCCAGGCAGAGTTGAGCACTACCGACTGATTGCGTGCTGCAATGTTGTCTACAAGCTGATCTCGAAGATCATGACTGCCCGGCTTGCCGGAGTTCTCGGTACTCTCATTGACCCGGCCCAAAGCGCGTTTGTGGAGGGGCGGCTGATGAGTGAGAAACTCATTCTCGTCCAAGAACTTCTGAGGTGATATTCAGTCACGAAGGATACCATACGGTGCTTCTTGAATGTAGACATTGCCAAGGCTTATGATACGGTTTCGTGGGATTTCCTTCGGTTCACTTTGCATCATCTGGGTCTGCCTGCTCGGTTCTGTGCATGGGTTATGGAGTGTGTCACTACTTCTACTTATTCGATCAAGGTAAACCGTGGTCTTCATGGGTTTTTCCCTGGTCGACGAGGATTACGGCAGGGCGATCCTCTCTCTCCTCTGTTATTTGTGTTGTGTATGAAGATGTTCAGTAGATTGATGCGCAAGAATACTACTGTTCCAGAGTTTGGTTACCATCAGCACTGCACCGGTATTGAGCTCACTCATTTGATCTTTTTTGATGATGTCGTCTAGTTTTGCCGAGGGGATGCTCCTTCTGTCTCCATTCTTAGTGACTGTCTTAGTAAGTTTGGGGATATGTCGGGCTTGCGGGTCAGTGCGACTAAGTCATCTATGTTTTTGGCATCGGTACCCGATGCTGAAGTGGGTACTTTACGTGCTATTACGAGGTTTCGCGAGGGTACGTTTCCGTTTAGGTACCTTGGGATCCCGATCAATCCGCACAACCTTCGGGTTATGGACTATAAGTCGCTTCTGGACAGGATCAGTGGTTATCTTAGTGCTTGGGCGAGGAGGAGTTTGTCCTTTGCTGGTCGTCGTGAGCTCCTGGCTTCTGTGATTCAGGGCGTTGAGGGCTTCTGGTTATTTATTCTGCATGTGCCTGCAGGAGTGATTTCTGCGTTGATCACCCTTTGCAGGAATTTTCTATGGCGTTGGCCTCGAGTGAGCTGGAGTAGTGTCTGTTGTCCGCGACGGAAGGGGACTGGGCATGTGGGATCTGCTGTTTGGAACAGTTGCTTCCTCCTCAAGAACTATTACCATATTTCTGAGGGGAGGGAGAGTCTTTGGGTTCGTTGGATTCACCAAAGATTCCTGCGTGTTGATAGCCCAATCACTTGGGTAGCTCGTCGGCGAGATTCCTCTCTGATCAAGGGGATTCTGGCAGCTAGAGATAGAGTGGTTCAGATGGCTGATAGAGAGTTGAAGGTTGACGAGACTCTTGCTAGTTGGTGTATTGCTGACAGGTTCCCTGTATCAGTTGCGTCTGATGCGCTCCGTGATAGGAAACCGAGTGTATCTTGGAAGGCGGAGGTCTGGCCCAAGCATAACATGCCTCGGCATTCGTTCATTTTGTGGTTGGCTGTGCTCGGACGGTTATCTACCTATGACAGATTGTTCTTTCTAGACGTTGATCCTTGCTGTCGTCTTTGTGAGTCGGCAGATGAGTCTCATTCACACCTCTTCTTTGAGTGTCCGGTTGTTCTGAGTGTCTGGCAGGCAGTATGCTCCCGTTTTCACATCCCGCACTCTTGCACTTCTATTTATAGTACTATGGTCTGGTTGTGCGCGCATGCACATGGTGGATGGGTTCTTGCTATTTGCGCTTTAGGCGACGGTTTACTTGGTTTGGCAGGCACGGAATGCGCTTGTTTTTTCGCACAACAGGATTCCGGTTGAGGTTATTGTTAGGCAGATTAGTATTCATGTTTTTAGACTTCTTTATGACATGTTTCCTATTCCCATGGTTGTTTCAGCACTTGGACACTAGAGGTTGATTATCTAGAATAGTATGGATAGCCTGTGTGTTATTCCATGTATGCTCTTGGACTGTCTGTGACTCGAATTCCCCAATTTTGGGGACATACCATTTATATTATTTAAATTTAAACAAAAAAAATGTTGCAGGTAAATTCACGGCATTACATCCTCCCCCCTAAAAATAGTTTCGTCCTTGAAACTAAGCCTTGGATAACAACGGATGTTGTTTTCTCATATTTGTCTCTGACTCCCAAGTAGTTGTATATGTACCATATTTCGACCATATAGTTCTTCATAGGGGGCCATCTGAATAGATGCATGCCAACTATTATTATACGTAAACTCCACCAATGACAATTTTGCATCCTTTTTTTCCGGCCAACCAAGTATACATGCTCCTAGGATGTCTTCCAGAGTTTGAATGGTCCATTGTAGTTGTGGATGAAAGGCAGTTCTAAACCTCAGTTCAGTACATATGGCAGTATGCAGGGATTTCCAGAAATGTGATACAAATCTCCTTTCCCGATCAGATACGATGGTTTTGGGAATCCCATGTAGTCGTACAATCTCCTAGATATACAATTCTACTGATCAATCAGGGCCTAAGTATCCCGAATATCAAGAAAATGAGCCCACTTTGTTAGCTTTCCAACAATCACCCAAATGGTATTTACACTCCTCCTCGTATTGAGTAACCCGTAACATACTCCATGGAAATGTCTTACCATCTCCACTCTGGAACCAGAAGTGGTTGGAGCATTCCTAACGGTCTCTGGTGCTCAATTTGACCTGCTGACAAGTCACACACTTAGAAACTAACTCTACCACATCATTCTTCATATTGGGCCACTAGCAGAGTTCTTTAAGATCCTTATACATCCTACTCTTGCATGGATGCACCGAATAAGGAGTTGCTTGATCTTCCCTCATTATGGTTTTCTCTGGTCCGCATCAGCCAGAACACAAAGACGGTTTCTAAATCCAAAACTCCATCTTTGTATGCTAAAAACCCCGGTGCCTTGCCATAAAGTACCTCATTCCCGATTCGAAGTAGCAAAGGATCTTCCTCTTTCCCTTTCGGGATTGATACGAATAACGAAGATTGAATTTTTAACATGCTTATCTTACCATGCATACTCGGGAGTCAAATCTTGATACCATATCTGATCAAATCTTGCTGCAAGGCAAGCTTTACAGTCAACTGAAAGAAAATGTACTCCAGTACTAATTTTCTACTTAAAGCACCTGCCACTACATTAGCCTTTCATGGATAATACAAAATCTCAGGGACATTATCCATAATTAACTCCATCTAGCTTCGTTGCATCATACTCAATTCTTTCTAAGTAAATATGTACTTCAAACTATTATGATTAACGTGAATCTGACAAGTCATCCCATAAGTAAAGGGACGCCAGATCTTGAATGCAAACACAACAGCTTCCAGCTCTAGGTCATGTGTTGGATAGTTAATCTCATGAAGCTTAAACTGACAAGAAGCATATCCAATGACTCGTCCATGTTGTATTAATGCGCATCCTACACCCTACCTTGAAGCATCACAATATATTGCACACCTCTCGATGCCTTGACGTAGAGCCAGGACTAGTCCAGTTATCAATCTTTTCTTAATCTCCTCAAACTCCTCCTACAAGAGTCATCCTATTCAAACTTCCTATTCTTACGTAAAAGGTTAGTTAGTGGTTGGGTGACATGGGAAACCCTTCCACAAACCTTCTGTAATATCCTGTCAAATCAAGAAAGGTTTTGACCTCTTTAATATTTTCGGAGGCTGCCATGTGGACACCGCTTCAATATTCTGATGATCAAGCTTGACATCCTCTACTGAAATGACGTGACCTGGAAAAGTAACTCCTGACATCCAAAAATCACATTTGGACAATTTAGCATACAGTTGGTGTAATCTGAGTCGACCATATACCAACCTTAAATGTTCAACATTCTCTTCTTGACTCTGAGAGTATATCAAAAATATCATCAATAAAGACAACAACAAACTGGTCCAAATAATCAACGAACATCGGGTTCATCAACTCCATGAACACAGCAGGGGCATTAGTCAAACCAATAGGCATTGCCATGACCTCGTAATGTCCATACCTCATACAGAACGTTGTCTTATGAATATCTTCATCCTTGATCATTAATTGGTGATAACTCGACCTCAAGATAATTTTAAAAAGACCGAGGCACCATACAACTGATTCAATAAGTCGCCAATTTTCGGGAAGGGATATTTGTTTTTTATTGTAACCTTGTTCAAATCCCTATAATCAATGCATTGGCACAAAGATCCATCCGTCTTCCTAACAAACAAGATAGGTGCTCCCCAATGCGATGCACTATCCAGATATACCTTTTTTTTATCTAATTCCTTCAGTTGTTTCTTCAACTCCTTCATTTATGCAAGTACCATCCTATAGGGAGCTCTAGAAATGGGTGTTCTACCTGGTTCTAGATCCATACTAAAATTAACCTCTCGACGTGGTGGTAGACCAGGTAACTCATCAATAAATACATTGGCATATTCTCGCACTGTAGGGATATCAACTATCTTGTCTCCAGGTTTTCCTCATGTAAGGTATACACCAATATCCAATACAACCTTGATTTACCAACTTCATTGCTTTCATTTCATTGATCAACTTCCCAGACTCAGTAGGTTGGCAACCTCTGAATACATGCTTAGTTTCGTCATCTACAGTAACTATAACTATATGGCTCTTAAGATCCATCACCGCTTCATGCCTCACCCACCAATCGATACCCGGAATATCATCATAATGGTTCAAAGTTATAATGAGAAAATCACACTCCCAATCCCGATCACCAATACAGATCGGGAGGTTCCTAAGTTCCTGATTCCCTACTATCTTACTGATTGGTGACATCTGGTACAACATAAGGAGTGATAATTAACATCAACTACGGGAAAAATAGGCCATAAACTAAGAATAATGTCGTAATCTGGACTTTGTAGAGAAAATAGTACAATTACGAGGATTACATGCAGAAGGGAGAAATGTGGAAGGCGAGGAGCGAACACAAGTGAAGATGAGGCGGAAAAAGGGCTTTTTTGCCTGGGCGGGCCTGCCCCTAGCTCGTGTAGCAAGCCGGAATCAAGCCACACAGGGAAGCAACCACACCAAACACGACATGACCACGCCAAACACGACACGACCGTGCACCACCTTCTTTGGGTGGCGGGATTGCACTGAGACATGCGCGCCCGCACCTTCCAGCCTCCACAGCGCCGCGAGAAGCCCTAGTTACGGGACTTTAGTTGGGCTTTTTACCTAAGTTTCATATGTATTTCGGGCTGGTATTTCACACAGATCATTTTATGGTTCTCAATTAGGGTTAGCTTACTCATTTCTTATAAATAGGGAGAGTTTTGCCTCTCCCTAATCATCCATTATCTCGTTTTACAAAGTACATTTTAGTAGGTCATTAGCAATGAGCCAGGAGTAATCTCCTTAGACTTTGTACGGTTGGTTCGCGCCTCTAGGCTAATTCAATTTGAGGTTCTTATTCTTGGTTCTTAATGTTATTATGTCTCTATTGCTTTAATCTCTTGCGTAATATCTATTGAAATGAATGCACTTTCGAGATTGATAACCTAGGCTGTTAGTTCGATTTAATATTGTCAGGCCTGGTTTATCCTAGTTGGAGAACCTTGACTTCTTAGTAGTACGAATATCTACTTGGACTACTTGGACTTGTATGATAGGGAGATTAATAAGGTATAGACGCCAAGGGTAATATACCTTCCTATTTATTCATGAACATAATGATGCCTAGGAGTTAGTATTGGTAGTTTCAAGGCTAGGTTGGTAGGCAAGACGTTGTTAGGACTAGTTGACCTAACTACCAATATTAGTACATGTATTAGGGAAATTAGAAGACATAAAGGAATTAGGATTAGAGATAAAACCTAAATAGAAAGAACCTAGGACCATTGAATTAGGCTAGTAAGTTAGACCAACCATATGAAGTGTTTTTCCCAATTGGTCAAAACAGTTTTCACAATCCATCAATTAGTTACTTTTCATTAGTTAGTCGTTCTAATGTCTTAAGAATCGAATACCTCTGGTTCCTTGTGGGATTCGACCCCTACTTGCCACTCTACTTTAGTAGAGGAGAAAAAGGGATTACTTTGATTAGAGGGCCTAACGACCTCTCTATCAAATTGGCGTAGTTGCCAGGGAACCAATTTTCTTTTCTTACGGTATTAGTTTGATTGACTTCGGTGTTGGATTTTAACGGCCATCGCCCGTACTACTAATGACTTTACTTGATATATTTGAAGAATGATGGCCAAGGAAGTGCCTGAGATCAAGGATATGTTAAACCAGCTGAATGATCTCGAGGAGATGGTTGGTCGTATTGCTTAAATTTATGGGGACCGACGACCTTTGCATGTGCAACAAGTAATTAACTGCGTGGAGGACCGGATTAAGCAGTCGCGACAGTCAATGAACATTTGGTTGCAAAGATATGCAAAGGAGCTATAGTATCAAGAGACAATCCCGAGGCTCGTTACCACCACCAAAGTTTTTGAGACGAATGACGATCAAGCCTCGGATGAGATGCAGAGTGAAGTTGAAACAGAGGAGCTCGTCAATGTGATCCCACAACCCAAGGTAAGGAAAAACGAATCAACCACTGCGGAATCACGCGTCTGCGGCCCCATCACTGAAGAGGAGTGCGACCGCGTAACGCCCTCTGCAGACCAGGCACGACCGTGCCCCTTAATGCGCGACCGCGTGCCGGTTACTGAGGGTGCATGTGACCGTGTCCTGGAGGCACGTGACCGCGTCCTGGAGGCACGTGACCGCGTCTTAATGGGGATCTTTCCGGAGCTTATAATGCGATTGCGCCCTCCACAATACACCCCGCGCCAAGCAACCTGACGATCGGTGAAACCACGCCTTGTCTCTGCGCTCCCGTGCATCCCCCGCTGCTTCCTTCTTCACCGAGCTCTCTGCATCGCTGGACTTCAATGAGCATGACCCGAGACCACCATTTCCCGTTGAGGGAGAGAAACTCGATCTGGTAGATGAGATTGAAACAGACCGCTACCGAAATCTCACACCACTCGGGAAGCTAGAACCTTGATCACCTGCACCCCGTCTTTCTGAACTCAAACAAGGGCCACACAAGAAAAATAAGAAGAAGCTAAAGGCCCAACACAAGGTAGTACCCCCCGAACACTTCAAAAAGAAAGGGTGGTACGACAAAAGAGTTAGGAAAAGGCTAGGTGTCCGATCATATGTCGTGAGAAACAAGAGATGATTTTTTGATGATATGGCCATCGAAGAGCCTGAAGCATGCTAAGAGTGAGGTACGTCTAGCCAACGACGTTAAACAAAGGAACTAACCGGGAGGCAACTCGACAAAGAGGTAATTTATCTTTTTCTCACTTGAGTTATATGTGTCTTTGTTTCACATTGAGGACATTGTGTAGTTTAAGTGTGGGGGAGGGGATTAGCCTTGCATATCCCTGCATTTAAAATTTTGAGTCATTTTTCCCCTTCTAGTAAAATTTGAATTTGTAGAGTCGGTATCCGTAGTTTTTTCTCCTTTTTTGTGAGGTTGTGAACTTTTACAAAGATGCATGATCTTCTAATTTTCTTACTATGCCTTAGATGTTAATATTACAATTATATGTAGTGAGGATATGTTGGATTAAGTAGAGGGCTTAGGATTGAGCATGTGGATTGTGACTAGGACGCACTAGAACCTTATTTAGGCTACATGAATCACCACTTTGCCTCTTAATTATCATTTTGTCATAAAAAATTGTCCCCGTTCTTTTTACAAAAAAAAAAAAGTATAAAGGTAGTGAGCTCCTAGTAAAAGAAAATCGGAAGAGCATGCGATGTCCGAGGTGCGAAAAATAACTAAGGGATCGATCCTCCATGATCTATTAAGCAGGAGTCTCATAGTAGCCTGGACCATAAAATGGACAGCTTCGACCTGAAAAACTAATCATTTGGTCTGGACCATAAAATTGACGGACCCTCCGCCCAAAATGTAAAGGTGTAGAAAAAGTAATGGGATAAATGGGGCAAAGAAAATTGCATATGGTATGACTTGAGTAGAGATTGGTTGATGACTGTTTTTCAAACAATTTGGAACATGTGCAGAATTATCATTAATATGAAGCATGTTAGGACAAGCTCTAGTTGCTTATTTAATCTTCTGTTATACATATTTATATGTTACTTGGATAGAGACATCTTCGGTATAGTTTGGAGATTTAGGTGATTGCATCTGTGTAGGGGTTAGCATAGTTCAAAAATTGGGGGATACTTGGTACCATCGTTAGAGTCAAGCTAGTTTAAATGCATTATTTTGAAGTTTGTGTCTAGAGTCGGAATCTACGCCCGTTATTCTATGATGCTCGGTACCATAAGCCAGAAGGTGATCGATGACCACTCGGATTGTACCACCGTACTCGCTGAGCCCGCCAAGAATTAGCTACAGTTTACTCGAGGACAATCAATAGTTCAAGTGTGGGGGTATGATTGGCGGCATCTCGTACATCATAAGGAGTGAGAATTAACATCAACTACGGGCAAAATAGGACACAAACGGAGCATAATGCTTTAATCAAGACTTCGTAGATCAAAGAGTACAATTACGAGGATTACGTGCACAAGGGAGAAACGCAGAAGGAGAGGAGCGAACACAAGTGAATACGAGGCAGATAAAGAGCACTTTTCCGTAGTCGCGCCCGCACTTAGATTGCGTAGCAAGCCAGGAACAAGCCACACAGGGCGCGACCGCGCCAAACAAGACGCGACCGCCCACCACATTCTGAGGGTGGCGCGATCGCACCGATACATGCTCGCCCGTGCCATCATCCTCCACAGCGCCGCGAGAAGCCTTAGTTCCAGGAATTTAGTTGGGCTTTTTACCTAAGTTTCATATGTATTTCGGGCTGGGATTTCACACAACTCATCTTAGGGTTCTAATTTAGGATTAGCTTACTCATTTCTTATAAATAGGGAGAGCTTTGCATCTCCCTAATCATCCATTATCTCATTATCCAAATTACATTTTAGTAGGTCATTAGCAATGAGCTAGGAGTAATATTCTTAGACTTTGTATGGTTGGTTCGCGCCTCTAGGCTGATTCAATGTGAGGTTCTTATCCTTTGTTCTTAATGTTATTATGTCTCTATTGCTTTAATCTCTTGCGCGTAATATCTATTGAATTTAATGTACTTTCTAGATTGATCACCTAGACTGTTACGTTGATTTAATATTGCTAGGGCCTGGTTTATCCTAGTTGGAGAACCTTGCCTGCTTAATAGTACAAATCTCTACTTGGACTAGTTGGACTTGTAGGATTGGGAGATTAATGAGGTATAGGCGCCAAAGGCAATATATCTTCCTATTTATTCGTGAAATTAATGTTTCCTAGGAGTTAGTCTTGATAGTTTCAAGGCTAGGTTGGTAGGCAAGATGTCGTTACGACTAGTTGACCTAACTAGCAATATTGAAGACATAAAGGAATTAGGAATAGAGAAAGAACCTGAATAGAAGGAACCTAGGACCATTGAATCAAGCTAGTAGGTTAGACCAACCATTTGAAGTGTTTTCCCAATTAATCAAAACAATCAAAACAGTTTTCACAATCCCCCAGTTAGTTACTTTTCATTAGTTAGTCATTCTAATACCTTAAGAATCGAATACCTTTGGTTCCTTGTTGGATTCGACCCCTACTGTTCACTCTACTTTAGTAGAGGAGTAAAAGGGATTACTTTTATTAGAGGGCCTAACAACCTTTCTATCACTTACTCCCGCCAAGCATACCCAGAATAAAAGGGTAACAACCAGAATTGCAACTAAGACCAAGTCTTTATGTAGTAGTGCGAGCATTGGGCTCTTTGGTCCTCATTAGAAAAACTCTATGCGGAACAGCTCCTATGCTAAAAAGCAATAGCCCCACTACCCCTGCCTCCACCTCGAACTGATCCTCAAGTGTATTGGTTCGACTGTGATGAAACATGCCTATATTGATGAGCAATGCCTCTCAAAGATTGAAATGACGTGTGAGACTAAGTAGCGTTCTGCTGGAAACAAAAGAAAGCATTTATACCAATCTCGCCCAAAAATTAAACACTTTGCAGGAGACCTAAGGCATTCATTCCTCAAATGATCTGGGCTTCTTTAATTAGAACAACTTCTATCCCGGTTAAAGACTCTAACTGATAGGGCGTTCATGTACGGTCATTCTTCGAAAGTGTACAGGACTTCCCCGAATAAGCTGGAGCCATCTTGGGCTTCTTAAATGCACCATCCCAACTCCTTGTAGGTGCAAAGCAAGTCCTCTTCCTCTCGTTACCTTGACTTGAATCCTTACTAGAATGCGTCATCTAAAATACTAAGGCCTTATCTTGGTACTCCTTAAGAATTCTACACTCAGATCTAGAGGCATACTTATGTACTTTAGGCTTCAAACGAGCCTAAATAAGGAAAATCATCTACTTCTCCGTAAAAATCATATCAGTAACATAACAAAGTTATTTCTTATACTATCTAGCCACTTGAGCCACTAAGGAAAATCATCTATATCAGGCTTCAAAAGAACTCTCTCACCCTAGCTCTTCGAACTGGTGCTGGACAATATTTCTCTATAAGCATGCTTCTAAATTCTTCCCAAGAGACAACACGCCCCTCGGGTTTATAACCCTCCACAACTTAGAGGCATTTTCTTTTAATAAATATTACACTACTTCCAACTTTCCCTCTTCGGGAAATCTCATACCATCAAGAAAAATCTCAAGATTATAGTTACGTAACTAACATTAATAATAAACTAATGAGAAACATGTTTACATGCACACGCACCATGAAAGATCAATTATCGACGTTGCTAATCATTGACCCAACCCAACAATGCCAAACCTAGGCTTTGATACCAACTTATGTAAAATCCTGAACACAAGGTGTCACATAGCCACGAATTCCACCCAGAATTCGTAAAGCTCGAAAGAGAAATAATGAATCGACTAATGTAGATATATATATATATATATATATATATATTCATCCAAAAAGAGGGCATACATAGGTTGACAGAGAAGAACTACAAGACCCATGAAGTTTTCGGAACAAAAGGAACCAACTAAAAAAACCCAAGGAGCTATATAATCAATGTCAGTCACATCCAATCTCTTCATGTTGCTCCAGTGTTTTTGCAGCTGTAGTACCTGGATGACAAAGACAGAGCCAGCCACAAGAAGTCAGTTACTAGGTCAGGAATATACTACTAAGTATTCCAAATGTAAGCTAATAAAGCATAATACCAAACAATTTCATCATCAATATCATTATCCAATTTGTATATGTATATATATATCCATACCAAACCATAATAATATAACCATATAACATCTCATGAAATTCATATGTATATACATATATATTACCATAACAAATTACAGTAATATAACCACATAATAACTCTAGTTATATTATCCTGCTTCTACACCCTTCCAACCGCAACCGGAAAGGGGGTAAGATGCTCTCAGCATAATGCCCAGGAACGTTCAAACTTACCCTAGAAGCGTCCTCCTAAGACCCATGTGCCCCCGGAAGCATCCTTCTGAGACCCTTTAATGTACCCCGAAAAATCCATTCACAGACCCTTTAATGTAACCCGGAAAATCCATTTCGAGACCCTCTTTCCCGAGAAATCCATCCCGGGTCCAGTTATCTGCCCCGTGCGAGTCCAATATTTTCAATACTTCGACTTATATACAACATACATTTACCAAAGCACCAAATCACTTTAACTTATATTCAACATATATTTATCAAGAATCAAACCACTTTAACTTGTATTCAACATTCATTTATCAAAGAATCAAATAAAATCACAATATTTATCAACTCGAGTAAGAGTACCTAGATAAGCATAAACCCGTATTAGAACCGATCAAGTCAAGAAACTTGCCTGAACTTCGCGAGAATCAGAGAGGAGTTGCTCTTTATTACTATTTAAAACACAATCAATCACCGAGATTAGGATTTCCACTATTACATCGAGCGATTTGTATGCATTCCACACATCACCTATTTTATAGAAAATGCCAATTAAAGTATGTCAGGACACCAAATCTCGTTCATGCATTTTATCGAACACCTTGACTACATCAACTAGCCTACTTCACAAAATTCATCATAACTTATTGTACAAACCTTCAAATCATAAACCGTAAAATTCTTCCTGATCTTGGAAGGATTTGGCATTTTAAAAACTGGGATACTCCTTTCTAGAAATTACAATATATGCCCAGAAATTCGACTTTATAAGTACTATTATGATAATACTATGACTACACAAGATTGCATTTATTTATGAGTAATCTATTAATGACTAATAACCAATCTTAAAAAACACTAATAATCATAATAAAAAAAGAAATGACTAATAACAAATCTAAAAGATATTGTATGGAATAAATTAGAATTAGACCTACATGAAATATAAATCAACCCAATCACATAAGCTAAAACATTGACATATATTTCCCACGGGCAACAAGATTCTAGTTTATATACCAATATATATCTATTTTTCTATCTATATATATATTTATATTATCTATATATATTATAATTTTATGGGTGTCAAAAAATACTAAATGATCCATCTAATACTCATTAATTACACCACTTAGCATATGAGTCAAAAAACACTAACTGATGTCCCCTAATACTCATTAATTACACCACTTAGTATATGAGAAAAAAACACTAAATACACCATTAATTATTTTGAGTTACTTATATAAATTCTCTTATATATGTAAAAAGTAAATGATTATCATTTTCTTGAGCTCAATTACATATGGCTATTGGATTTTTTGAAATATAGCTTGACTAAAAAGAAACTACCAATATTCATATAATATTATTTATTATATTATTATTCTTTATAAAAATTATTTTCTTGTGCTCAATTAGATAATGTTATTGGACTTTTCGAAATATAGTTTGACTAAAACTAGACTAATAATATTCATATTGTATTATTATTGTTTATACAAAATATATGGTTATATATAATTCTAGTTTCTACAATTATTAATCAACTATTTAAATTAGGAAGTACTTAGATCTAGATCCTTTATTGCAAATCAAAAAAATTTATAGATATAACAAAAAATATTTCATTAATAACAAATAAAAACAATGTATAATAATAAGATCACATAGAAAACTAATGATAATACACTATAAAAGAATATAATATGACCTAATTATCATATGCACTTGAGTCCTCAAATCAATGACAATGTATAACAATAACATGACGTAGATAAATTATTAAAGTTATGCTATAAAAACTGTATAATCAGGACGAATTATAGTCTATATTCGAGTCTTCACTATATTGTGCGAAGTACGGGCCACAACCTTCTAGTATATCCTAATCTTAATCTTATCTTAATCTTAATTTTATCTTAATATACTATAAAATTGGCATTGTTTGGCATCATTATTACCATCCTTATTGTTTGACATCATTAACCTCTAGAATTCTTATTACTCAGTCCAATTTGTTCGCACAATTTGGTTAGCCCAATAGCCCAATCCCTCCTTCTTAGCCTATAAATAGAGACATTCACCATTGTGCCAGAATATCTTCCTCTCTTCATCTCTCTTCCTCTCTTTTGAGAAGTATGCTCTGTAGTTGCCCACATACGGGATCCTCTACATCAGAAACTCGATTTTCTTCTTAGATCTAAATCGATTTGAGAAGTATGCTTTGTAGTTGCCCACATACGGGATCTTCTACATCAGAAACTCGATTTTCTTCTTAGATCTAAATCGATTTAAGAAGTATGCCCTCAAACTCAAGTTACATTTTGTTTAAATTTCCCCAGTTGCCCTTATTTTCTTTAATCATCTTTTTGGAAATAAGTTTGAAAGAAAAACTAAAGTCTCTCACATAAAATGAAAATTGCATTAGCCTTCTACTCAATTAGGAAAGATAAATAGTCAAATTAAGTAAATTAAGCTTCAAGTCCCTTTGAATTCCAAGAGTCCACATAATTCACTTCTTATCCTTTATTACTATTAAATAAAAATCTTTTCTTATTCTGAAACTACATTAAACCATTGCTCTTTCTATGTTCCGACCCTTCTTTGGACAAGTCAAAGCATCACCTCCATTGCTCTATAAATAAATAAATGAACACACACATACACTCCTATAAGAGATCCCATCACCATGAATCTATAAATCATATCGTATCATAATCCTTATAAAGTTTTTTAAGCATATTTCTCAACGTACTCTTATTTTCATTATTGATCATTTTTGAAATAAATGCGAAAGAAAAACAAAAAACTCTCAAATAAAATAGAAGTTGTATTAAAAGTCTACTTGATTATGTAAGATAAATAGTCAAATTAATTAAATTTAACTTCATGTCTATTTGAATTCCAAGACTCCACGTAATTCATTTCATATCCTTTATTACAATTAAATATTCTCATTCTCAAAACCGCCTTAAACTTTTTCTCTTTTTATGTTCCGACCCTTCTTTGCAGAAGTAAAAGCATAACCTCTATCACTCTATTAATACATAAATGAATGCACACATGCAGTCTTGTAAGAGCGGCCATCACCATGAATCTCTCACATAAAATGAAAATTGCATTAGCCTTCTACTCATTTTGGAAAGATAAATAGTCAAATTAATTAAATTAAGCTTCGCATCCCTTTGAATTCCAAGAGTCCACATAATTCACTTCTTATCCTTTGTTACTATTAAATAAAAGTCTTTTCTTATTCTGAAGCTGCATTGAACCTTTGCTCTTTCAATGTTCGGATCCTTCTTTGCACAAGTCAAAGCATCACCCTCATCGCTCTATAAATAAATAAATGAACACACACATACAGTCCTATAAGAGAGCTCATCACCATGAATCTATACATCATATCATATCATAATCCTTATAAATTTGAGTTTTTTTAAGCATATTTCTCAACTTACCCTTATTTTCATTATTGATCATTTTTGAAATAAATGCGAAAAAAAAAACAAAAAAATCTCAAATAAAATAGAAGTTGTATTAACCCTCTACTTGATTATAGAAGATAAATAGTCAAATTAATTAAAATTAACTTCATATCTCTTTGAATTCCAAGACTCCACGTAATTCATTTCATATCCTTTGGTACAATTAAATATTCTCATTCTCAAAACCGCCTTAAACCTTTTCTCTTTTTATGTTCTGACCTTTCTTTGCAGAAGTCAAAGCATAACCTCTATCACTTTACAAATACAGAAATGAATGCACGCATGTAGTCCCATAAGAGCGGCCATCACCATGAATCTCTCACATAAAATGAAAATTGCATTAGCCTTCTACTCAATTAGGAAAGAGAAATAGTCAAATTAAGTAAATTAAGCTTAGCATCCCTTTGAATTCCAAGAGTCCACATAATTCACTTCTTATCCTTTATTACTATTAAATAAAAGTTCTTTTTTAATCTGAAACCGCATTGAACCTTTGTTCTTTCTATGTTCCGACCCTTGTTTGCACAAGTCAAAGCATCACCTTCATTGCTCTATAAATAAATAAATGAACACACACATACAATCCTATAAGAGAGCCCATCACCATGAATCTATGCATCATATCATATCATAATCCTTATAAAGTTGAGTTTTTTAAGCATATTTCTCGACATACCCTTATTTTTATTATTGATCATTTTAGAAATGAATGCGAAAGAAATACAAAAAACTCTCAAATAAAATAGAAGTTGTATTAATCCTCTACTTGATTATGGAAGATAAATAGTCAAATTAATTGAATTTAACTTCATGTGTCTTTGAATTCCAAGACTCCACGTAATTCATTTCATATCCTTTAGTACAATTAAATATTCTCATTCTCAAAACCGCCTTAAACCTTTTCTCTTTTTATTTTCCGACCTTTCTTTGCAGAAGTCAAAGCATAACTTCTATCACTCTATAAATACATAAATCAATGCATGCATGCAGTCCCATAAGAGCGGCCTTCACCATGAATCTCTCACATAAAATAAAAATTGCATTAGCCTTCTACTCAATTAGGAAAGATAAATAGTCAAATTAAGTAAATTAAGCTTCACGTCCCTTTGAATTCCAAGAGTCCACATAATTCACTTCTTATCCCTTATTACTATTAAATAAAAGTCCTTTCTTATTCTGAAACTGCATTGAACCTTTGCTCTTTCTATGTTCCAACCCTTCTTTGCACAAGTCAAATCATCACCTCCTTTGCTCTATAAATGAATAAATGAACACACACATACACTCTTATACGAGAGCCCATCACCATGAATCTATACATCATATCATATCATAATCTTTATAAACTTGAGTTTTTTAAGCATATTTCTCAACATGCCCTTATTTTCATTATTGATCATTTTTAAAATAAATGCGAAAGAAAAACAAAAAGTCTCTCAAATAAAATAGAAGTTGTATTAACCATCTACTTGATTATGGAAGATAAATAGTCAAATTAATTAAATTTAACTTCATGTCTCTTTGAATTTACGACTCCACGTAATTCATTTCATATCCTTTAGTACAATTAAATATTCTCATTCTCAAAACCGCCTTAAACCTTTTCTCTTTTTATGTCCTGACCCTTCTTTGCAGAAGTCAAAGCATAACCTCTATCACTCTATAAATACATAAACGAATGCACGCATGCAGTCCCGTAAGAGCGGCCATCACCATGAATCTATACATACGAATAAAAAATTGAGTGGTTTTGTGATTGGGAAAAGATGATCAATATCAAAGCAAAGTCAAACTTAATGTCAATTTATTCACTATAAATTTTTATTCTTATGCATGTTTTCTTCCATCTTTTCTATTACCTTAAATTCTTAATATGTGTATATTGTGTGTTGTCATTTTACGATGTTAGTTAATATAGTGGATGAAATGGAATTTAAAACTTTAAAAAATAGCCTCAAATAATAACAACAGAAGGTTACATACCTAATCAAAAACAATGTTATGTACAATAATCAATGGAGTATCACACATGGTCACACAAGTTACGTAATAAAAAAAGCTTCAATTGCAAGTATGTGCTTGACCAACAATGCACATTGTATGTTAGAGCAACAAATTATTCTATTAATTTTTAAGGAGAATGCCGCCTCAATTATATGTTTTCACCTATACAAAGATCCAACAACCCAAACACAAGCTCGTGCGAAGCACACAACTCTTCAATAAAAGTAATTTTCCTTAAAAAAGAAAAGAAAGACACAATAGCCCGTGCGTAGCACGGGCATGCCATCACTAGTATAATATAAATTTGTTATTTTTTGAAAACAATTAATACCCTACTTATTATCCTTACTTATTTCAACACAAGAAAACCCCTATTCTTCTCCATTCGTTGAATTGTAACCGTTGGACTACAATACTCGCTTTGTGTACGAGGCATTCAATGGGCGTACGTTACTCTTTGTAACCAGTGAAAGACCCCATTCAATTTATTTTATGAATAATTGCAGAAGATGGATGGGCTGTGGCGTTCTTCTTAACCTTCTCCTCATGTTCATCTCCCTTACAAGTTACTTCAACAAGGACACATTTTCCTCCTCTTTGGCATCACTCATTAATCAAATCTCTGGTGGGTTCCATCCCAATACCAGAAACTAGAATCTCGATCCAATGAAGATCGAAGTCGTCTCTGCTTCAACTGCAATTGTCGTCCATACATCCTCTGAAGTCTTTCTATTCCAGTAATGGAATTTTTTTTATCAATAGAATCAATGTCTATTTTTTGGCAAATTGGGGTGGATTTGATAAATAGAGACTGGATTTTGTTTCTAATTGCAGTGAAGAGAGTCAGAATGGCTTTATTTACAAAGCTCCGTAATATATAAAATATTAGATTGAACTCTTCTCTGCAATTTCAAACTGATTGAGTTCTGAAATATCTGTTTGTTTATTGAATGCAGGACTCACTCACAGGTTTATACTCCTCTCAATCCTCTAGATGGAGTCAATTAAAATAGGTGGTCCCATAAGCTGGTTATCTTCTTCAAACAAGTGGAGACCGATTATGTTCTTCTTCAAACTCCTCCAACTGGTTCATCGTCAACTGATGATGCTGAAAATATATCTTCTTCTTCTGATGTGAGGAAGAGTTTGTTTATCCCATTATTCATTAATCTTTGTCTATTCCTTTCACATATACAGTTTGTTTGTTGATACAAGAAAATTTCAGTTGTTGCTTGGTTGATAAATTGCAGACATGAAAGTTGCTCATTTGCTGCAATGACAAAAATTTACAGGAAGCTTGGAACAAACTTAATCAAGAAGAACTTTGGCGGTCTTTTTTTGGTGTTGATGGCGTCTCCCATATAAAAGATCAAGTGCCCAAAACTACGAACATGACCAAATTACTGTCATTGAATGGTGATTTTTCAACTCTTGGTCTATCTATCAGAATTACGTCTGGAGGCTTTGTTTCTTTACATCCCTATTTGTGATTACACCCCAAGACTGGCTCTGTTTGCTCTGTTAATTATTTTGTATTGTGTGATTAAAACTACTATATTGCTCTATTTTCTTCCTTTCGATTCATTCATTTACAATTAGTGGTCATAAAATAGTGCAAGTTGCAACTCCAATATAATTGAGTGATATCTTTTGTACCCATAAAACAGTGAGTGTCTTTTATATTAGTTGTTGTTTTGATTAGTCTGGTTTGGCCAGCAATTTCCGTAATCCAATATCAAATTCTTGTACTCCTTAAAGATTTTAGACCTCACTGAATTTCCCCTTTTATGATCTGATGATATTGTTTTCAACTTTTCTATGCTTATTTAAGCTCTCAATGGTGCTCTCATTTCACTAGTTGGATGCTTTTGTTGGCTTTTGAATGCCTAACGATAATTGATGATACCAAAAATTGGGGCTACTATTCCATCCTTATTATTTTGAATTAGCCAGCTGAATTCACTATCTTCGAATACATGTACTGATGTTTTTTGTTATATATCAGGTATTTGCAAGATCATATCCCTTGTAACTATTCGTGTTCCTGCTGGGGTTGTTTTGATGAAGGATAAGGTTGGTTTGAAGTTCACTAGTAGAGTAGAACCTCTTCACTTTCCTGAGTGAGATACTGATAACAAGGCTACATTTTTCATGAGTGGAAAGTAAGTTTCATATTTATGAAGTTTATTATGATTTCTGAAGATCTGTTTATGTCATATTCTTAGGTTGGATTACAATTGGGTTTTTTTTCAAGAACTATAATCTCCAAGATTTTGAGAAAATGGCGAACAAGTTAATTTCACGGAGATATTAAATTGTTGGGTCTCTACCTACTTAGTAATTGAAAATGGAATTTTGGCATGAAATAGCTTTTGCGAAGTTGGAATCTATGGAGTATGCATGTGATGTTGATGGTAGTGCCTTTTCATCTTCTCACTCTGATCTGCTGGGAAAGAGTCAGTAAAACCTGAAGGTGTTCATTTAATTTGCATTGTTGGCCTCTGGAAAACACTTTTGTGGGTTGTGTTTTTTCAATAAGGTTTAACTCAAAGAATTAGATGTTTCAAATTGTTCTATAATCTTTTAACTTGCTACAGATCATCTTATTCCTCTTATATACCCTAAATCATAGTTTTGACATTTTGTCTAACTATTTCCACAAGAATCAAATTCCAGTGTTGATTGAAGTTACGGTTGACTGCTTTTTGTGTTGATTTTAGGTAATGGTTAGAGACAATGTAATTCTGTGTCGATTTTAGATGTTGTTGACTGATTTTTGTGTTGATTTTAATTCAGTGTTAGCATCAATCAATTTAATTGAATTGTACTTCTGTGTTGATTTAAGTTAGTGTTATCTGATTTCAACATGGTCGTTGATCACCGACAAAAAGCGTAAGAATTTGCATACTGGCAGGTCCCACCTTAATCGGATATGGTAACTAGCTCCTAGTGTTATTAAACCTTCAATCTGGTACCCCTGTACATGTACATTTCAGAAGATATTAATCAATCAATATATGTAATCCTACTCCAGTATTCGATCTTTGTACTAAATAGGTTGAATATCTAATCCTTTTAGAATACTTTTGTTTCTTTAATTTTTTATCCAAATTTGTTTTCATTAAAAATATAGTTACATGCTCATAGCTCATTAAGTGTAGTGTTAGATGTTTTTGTATATGAAAGAAATGAAACCTATCTTAAAACTACAGATTAACTCTACTAAAAACTTGCTGAATGAGTAAAGATGTTAGAACAGAATATAAAAAGGAAAGGGTTATGAGTTTAATAGAAAATATATGAGATTATGAGGTAAATTAAGTTTTTGGTGAATAGTGTTTGTTCCAAAACCTCGAAATAGGTATTATTGTTGATGTTAATTTTGTAATGTTATGTTCGGTATACTACGGAAATGTTCTAATAGTTAATTAGCTTTTTTTTCGAACATAGCAACATGTGTTGAACATGAGCTTACTATTAGGCTATCATAGAATAAGCATGAGAGCCATGTCATATACTGATGTATATAAGACCTAGATTCTATAAGTGTAAACTTATGCTTGCTTTCATTCATACCAGCAAGATGTATGTGCTTAATATTAGCAATATTCTTGAGCGTGTAAATACACAGTAAGGATGCCATTGTATTCATACATAGTGACATTTGTTGAATAACTGATTTCAATAAGCACAAAGCCAGTAGAAGCTGCAAATTAACAGTGAGCCTAGAATACATAGTCATATTGAGAAGAGGTTGGAAGTAACTATTTTAATGTCCTTAGTTGTTTTCCAAATTTATTGAAGGAAGTTTGAAAAGGTTAAGCCATACCTGAATAGTTGAAAAAGCTTGGTTAGGCTCAGTTGTTTTGGCTATGTTTGTTTTCCCCTGAATTTTATCTAAGTCTCTGACATTTTATAAGACAACAACATTAGAAATATTTTCTCGGTCTTAATCTCCTAAGAGGGATGGAAACAAATGCAAAGAGTCTTATCTGTAATGGTGTTATAAGCCCTAAAACTTTATGTTCAGATTTATCATTTATAGCAAAGACTTTGAAGTTTCACTATTGAATGAGAGTGAAGAACTGTTTTCACTCTCTGTTTCCTCTTTAGTCTATGCCCAGTACTACTTTATGTGAGGGGCTAGCTGCCGCTACTGAAAACAATGGTCTTTCAAGCTTTATGTTATTTGTAGAACTTGGTTTTCACCCTAATTTCACCGTTTTCTTTTTCATCTATGCATTAGGTACTCATCACAGAACCTTTCTGCACAAATAAAACCAAATTTATGTTTCCGTATAAGCAGAAGAGATGTATTTAAATTACATCGTGCTGAAGCTGTAACAGAGCTAACAAGAAACCTCCCCAGCTGTAATATTATCACTATTGACAAAAGAAGATCATATAGAAAAGATTATCATGTGGAAGCTCACATTTCAAAGTAAGTACAACTAGAATAAAGAAAGTTTTCAGATTGTCAAATATTTATTACACATGTACATCCATACACAGTTACTGCCCTGATTGAGATACAAAATTTAGTCTCTAATGGGCTAATGTATAACTACAACAGTTCAAGAGACCATTTTGGATTAATATCACTTGTCGTTGTAATACAAGTAGAAAAGTAGAGAATAGATGAAGATGATGAACCGAACATTAGAATATACATAGCAATGAGAATATATACTAAATTCACTTAAATATCCAAATCTTGTTTTACACAGATAAAAAATAGTCCAGATTACCTCCATAGATAATTACCACAATTTACTAATCAAAATTCTCTAACTTTTACTATGTATAAAGTTTTTCTATATTATGGAAAAATTAGATAAAAATAAACTGTGATAACACGATCAATATTAATAGAAGGGGATAAAAATTAAAACAACATGATTACAAACGTCTTATACAAACATCAACACAAATCTTATACAAACAACAAACAAGAACAAAAAAAAATGAAGGAAAACAGGATTACAATGGATCGTCAGACAAAATAAAAAGGACATGGATAAAACTATAACAGTCAAGTGTGACATAAATATGGGAAAAGGAAAGAATTATAGTACATGGTATTATTAAGGGAAGAAAAAGGAACAGAAAACACCAACAATAAAAAAAACCACCAAAAAAACACACAAATATTCAAAAACACAAGAAAAATTAAATTAAACATACAATAAAAAATAGAAGAAAAAAGACTGAGATACACAGTACTTAAGGGGGGAATGTGTGAATTTGTAAGATAAAACAAGACAGTCTTACTAACAAGTTTATTATTTAATTATGAGATTGAATTCTTATGAAATAGTGGATGAAGTACAAAATACAAAAAAGGGTTCCATGGTAACAAAACAGAATTATTTTTAAAAAACATTAAAAAACGATACCATAATACAACATAGCAATAAAAAATGGACATTTAAAAAACTAAAAAAATATATACGCAACATGAAACACGGAAAAGCGTACAAAAAAATGGCTCGTGCTATGCAAGGGCCCGAAGTTCTTGTCTAAAATAATTATAATCACAATCAAAATCAGTAGAATACTTACTTGTGTAATCCACCTAAGCCCAACAAAAAGAATAGGCTCAATGGATAATTTAATCTTTCAAATATTTGGAACGTCTAATTATTCGCAACTATCTCATACACGGTATATATGTCACTTAATCATCTGATATGAGAGTATATTATATAATATAAATTGATGTTTGTGTATACAGTAAATAGACGTTTATAATATTATAATTAGACCTATTTAAAATTGTATGAAATAAATTAGAAGTGGACCTACTTGAAATATGTTTATAATATTAATATTTGACCTATTTAACATTGTATGGAATAAATTAGAATTACACCTACATGAAATATAATTAGCCTTACATAAGCTAAAACATTGACATATATAAGGCCCGTGCAAAGCACGAGCAACATGATTCTAGTCTTAATCTTATCTTATCTTAATCTTAATCTTATTTTATCTTAATATACTATAAAATTGGCATTGTTTGGCATCATTAATACCCACCTTATTGTTTGGCATCATTAATACCCACCTTAATGTCAATTTATTCTTATAAATTTTTATTCTTCTGCATGTTTTCTTCCATCTTCCCAATTACCTTCAATTCTTAATATGTGTATATAGTTTGTTGTCATTTTACGGCATTAGTTAATATAGTGGATGAAATGGAATTTAAAACTTTAAAAAATAGGCTCAAATAATAACAACGAAAGGTTATATACCTAATCAAAAACAATGTAATGTACAATAATTCATGGAGTATCACACATGGTCACACAAGTTACATAATAAAAAAAAGCTTCAATTGCAAGTATGTGCTTGACCGACAATGCACATTGTATGTTAAAACAACAAATTATTCTATTAATTTCTAAGGAGAATGACATTTCAATTATATGTTTTCACCTATACAAAGATCCAACAACCCAAACACAAGCCCGTGCGAAGCACACACCTCTTCAATAAAAGTAATTTTCCTAAAAAAGAAAGACACAATAGCTTGTGCGTATCACGGGCATGCCATCACAAGTATATTATAAAGTTAGCATTGGAAAAAAAATCATAAATGTGTAGTTCATTAGTATTTATTACACACATAGACAATTTATTGCATTGGCTTTAGAGAATCCAACTCAAAAAATTATTTTTATAAACACACAAATTCTTATTTTGTTTTTGTTGGCCCAATCAATCATCATACTAGCCCATCAAACAAACAAATGTATGTATTAAGCCCTATTATTTTGGACCAACCTGATTGAATATGAGCCCTTCATTTTTCTTTCTCGTTCGCATTCCCACTATTACTTTTAATTGCATTCATGTTTTTCCATTTAGAATAGCCATATTTACTTTTAGATAACTCTCCATCTCCCTTCGTCTCCTCGGTTGTGGCGTAACGCTTGATGTGTTTTTCATTAGTAACTGTTGTCGGATTCTACAGCTTCAATTCATTCATATATTGCTACCTTGATGTATGCTTTCTTCCGCCCCCGTCCTCTCACACTACCTTCTTTCGATTCAGGGTGGTTGATTCACCCCCTCTTGTGTAACCGCTTGTTCTACAATTTCTACTACCATTTAAGTCGGCATTGGTATTGTCAAGGTAAATCCCGCAACTTCTCTTCATTCCAAGACTGATTAGTTTGTGTATTTTTGGGTCTAGATAATATGATGGAGAATTGGAGATTACAAATTAGTGACCGGTATGGATTCAAAATTTATAATTGATTCTCATTCGTGTAATACATCTCTTATTGCTCTTTCATTAATTGTTAAGGTCAAGGATGATCATTCTTCACCGTAATGGATTTGTTATTATGCACCAAAGGAAAGTGTGTTGGTATGATTTTTATTTCATTTACATATAGTAAGTATGATTGTTCTTTGTTTTTTTTCTTCGTTTCGCTGATAATTATAATATATTTATGCATTCATGGAATATAAAAGCTTGTATATAAAAAAATTAGGGGGATTCCAAATCATTAAATATGAATTTACATTTGCTGTTAAAAGTTATTTAAGATTTTTTAATTTCTATTGTTCCTTTTCACCCCCATTGAAGAACCCAATTCTTCTTAACGCGTTTCATTGTATCTGGACAATTCCATTCCACAGTCAAATTAAACATCATAAACCATAAATCACAATTAAAGTATAAAGAAAACCGATTGAAAAGAAAACATTAAAGAAATCGAACCATTGAGATGCCCAGACAACTTAAACGCCATATGTCATAAATAACAATTAAAGATCTCAACTATGACTTTTGAGAAATCACCATTAAAAATATCAACCATGGGGTTTCAGAAACTAATTAACTTCCACAATACTAAACCACGGATGTGTATATATATCCCTACAAACACACCACTCAAGATCATACTCACATCATTTCTTTCTTCTAGAACGCAGCAACAAGGAACGAGTTTGAAACAATGAACCGCGCTGGAGCTCAACAACCATCAATGGACAAGGCACTGACTCAATTTCTCTACCTTGGCCGTCCTCACGCTGCACTAGAGAATACGATACACCAAAATACAAATCCCTTTGCTTTTTACTAGGATCTTCCATTTTTTCATTTTTTTTGTTTGTTTTCCTTTATTTTATTGTGTAGTTTTTTTTCTATGTTTTTTTCTTACCAACCGGTATGGTACAACGTAATGTTGTATATTCCAATAAACGGATTCCTATGTTTATTTGAGGAAAAGAATTAGATTAAGTAGACAAATATATAACGATATCTAATATCATGAAATACAAAGACGTCAAAATAATAAGACGAACGAAATAAGGGCCTTTATTTCAAATCAAATTACACAACAAGATTAACTACACCAGTAACAATATGGAAAAAAAATTATTATGTTGATTATAAAAAAGTAAATGAATATTATTTTATTGGCCTAAACTAGACAGGGTTGCTTGAATGTTCGTAAATTTTATTCAAGGAAAACAATGAGAATTAGTAGACAAATATATTATGGTATCTAATATCATACAGTAAAACGACATAAAAATTTATAAAATACCAAAATAAGTGACCTTTTTCTCAAATCAATTTACACAACAAGAATAATTACATCACTAAGAATATTAACAAAATGGGACAATTATTAGTGTTAGGTCACTAATATAAACACTCTTATATAGAGAAAAAGTAAATTATTATCATTTTCATGACCTAAATTAGACAAGGTTGGTGGATTATTTGAAATATAGATGGAATAAAACTAGATTAAAAATATTAATAGAGTATTTTTAATTGTATTATTACTTTGTATAGAAAACATTTTAATTAGGTCAATTATATAGGGTTGTTGAAAAATTCAAAATGTAACTACAATAAAACCAGCATAATAATATTCATATAGTATTTTAATATATTATTATTCTTTATAAAAAAAATACAATAAAACCACTAGGGCCCGAAAAAGAAAAGGTAAAAAAAAACATTAAAAACTACAAAATAAAATAAGGAAAGAAAAAAATTCAAAAAAGAAACAATGACCCGTGCGTAGCACAGGCCCGGAAGTCCTAGTCTAATCTAATATACTATAATCATAGGGGATGCAAACAACACTAAATGCGATCCTAATACACATTTAATTTATAGAAGGCCCACATTTAATTATACCCTAATTATGACGGAAGATGAATAGACCCAGATTTAGTTTTGTTTACTTGGTCCAGATTTCTGTTGGTACAGTTTTTTGTCTAAAGGCCCACATTTAATTTGTAGACAAAGAGGAATAGGCCCATTCATGCACCGGTTTTGTAGCCTGTTTTTCGGTTAGTTAAAGAAAGACCCACAGTGTTACTTTATCGTCTAGAAAACTAATAATCAAAATCAAAATCAAAATCAATAGGTTCTTATTTGTATCATCCATCTAAGCCCAACAAAAAGAATAGGCTCAATGGATAATTCAATTATCGAAATATTTGAGCCTCAAATATTGGGAACGTCAAATTATTCGCAACTATCTCATACAAGATAGATTTATACAATAAATAGATGATTATAATATTATAATTAGACCTATTTAAAATTGTATAAAATAAATCAGAATTAGACCTACATGAATAAATTTATAGTATTAATATTAGACCTATTTAACATTGTATGAAATAAACTAGAATTACACCTACGTGAAGCATAAATTAAACTCATCACATAAGTTAAAATATTGACATATATAAGGCCTGTCGAAGCACGGGCAACATGATTCTAGTATCTAATGTTCTAATATACTATAATCTTAGGGGATGCAAAAAACACTAAATGTGATCCTAATACACATTAATTATACCCAAATTATGTAAAAGGCCCCCATCTAATACTCAATATAAAAAAACTAATAATCAAAATCAATAGATTCTTATTTGTGTTATCCACCTAAGCCCAACAAAGAGAATAGGCCCAATTGATAATTCAATCATCGAACTATTTCAGTCTTAAATATTTGAAACATCTAATTATTCGCAGCTATATCATACAAGATATATATATATATATATCAATTAATCATCTAATATGAGAGTATTTTATATAATATAAATAGATATTTGTGTATAAAAGAAATAGATGATTCTAATATTATAATTAGACCTATTTAAAATTGTATAAAGTAAATTAGAATTAGATCTAGAATTACACACCTACGTGAAACATAAATTAAACTCATCACATAAGCTAAAATATTGACATATATTCGCACGGGCAACAAGATTCTAGTATACTATAATCTTAGGGGATGAAAAAAGCACTAAATATGATCTTAATACACATTAATTATACCCTAATCATGTAAAAGGACCACATCTAATACTCAATCTAAAAAAAACTAATAATAAAAATCTAAATGAATAGATTCTTATTTGTGTCTTCCACCTAATTCTAACAAAAGGAATAGGCCCAATGGATAATTTAATCATCGAAATATTTGAGTCTCAAATATTTGGAACATCTATTATTCGCAGCTATATCATACAAGATATATATATATATCACTTAATCATCTGATTTGAGAGTATATTATATAATATAAATAGATGTCCGTGTATACAATAAATAGATGATTACAATATTATTATTAGAACCATTAAAAATTGTATAAATAAATTAGAATTAGTCCTAAATTAATATGTTTATAGTATTAATATTAGACCTATTTAACATTGTATGAAATAAACTAGAATTACACCTAGGTGAAACATAAATTAAACTCATCACATAAGCTAAAATATTGACACTGACATCACTAAAACAGTAAATACCCATTAAGTTTTGAAGAGTAATTAGGTCAAGAATTGTACAAATATTTTATGTAAGAATTGTACAAACATAAATTAACTATCTTTTAAAATATATTGTGTAAGAAATTTTACACACTTTTCACAATATTACAAATATTTTAATGATAATTAGAAATGATTACAAACACTTATATTATTATAATGATATTTACAGACCACTTAAAGAGTCTAAATTTACATGTTTTTTTGCGTAATCTTCTTTGTCTCCTACTACTGCTCACTTATTGCTCCATGCCTATTAAATATTTTTAAATATAAAATGGTAGTCTTCTATTAAAAATAGAGCTTTCATATTTTTACCTCGTGGAGATTACGTACCCATATATATTAGATATTTTAGTAAAATAAATATAATAACGTATCTTAAAATAAAAATAAATTGTACAAGTAAGCTAGGTTAATGATAAGTCTACGATGTATATAACTATTATATGAGGTATTATGTAGATCAACCGATACAATGGTCCGTGCGAAGTACAAAACAGTAAATGTGGGGTTTAAGATTCCTAATTAATATTCCAAAATAAAGTCAATACTGATCACTCTAGATTACCCTCTTCCGCACCTTTGAAGAATCTTAATCTATTTAGTTTTTGAATTCTAAACGGTTGTGGCTCTTTATCTTCTCGTAACCAGTTGAATTCATTAAACCCTCATATATCATACTTCTGTGATGGCAATACTTAATGACACTAAACAAAATTAGGTGCACAGAGGGAAGAAGACATTTTCAAAGGAGAGAAGGGTTACATGGTACTATTAAGGGAAGAAAAAGGAGAACATAGAACACCAACAATAAAAAACATTCGCCAAAAGTAGTTAAATACATATATGAATACCATCTCTTTATCTTCATTCAATGTGTAAAGGTTGAACTGTCAATTTGGAAAAATTACATAAAGAAATGCCAGTCAGCTAAAATAAGAAAGTCTTAGTAACAAGCTTATTATTTAATGATGGAACTGAATTTTTATAAAATAATGGATGAATTATTAAATAACAAAAAAAGGATTCCATGATAACCAAACAGGACAAATAAAAAATAAAAATAAAACTTAAAAAATGGTACCATAATACAACATCACAACAAAAAATGGAGAGTCAAGAAACATCACATAAAATACCGTACACACAACATGAAACACACAGAAGCATAGAAAAATAAAATAAATGGGTCGTGCCAAGCACGGACCCTAAGGTCCTATCTTATATACAATATATATCTTAATATATATAAATATTAGGGGGTTCAAATCAATAATGTTAAGTTTTTGAATCAATAAATTACTATAAACTTAACTCATTCTTATTTTTCTAATTTTAATAATAATAGTATAGTTTTTATTTATCCCAATCCAAATTTATGCTTCACATACCATAACTTATGAGTTATGACTTATGATCTTCCAACTAACTAATTGATTGAGCAACCTTATTGCCTCCATCATCAAGATACCCCTGTAAGTAAAGTCACAGTTATAACGGGAGCTTCAACCTTTCGCTTGCCTCTCATCCTTTAAATACCCTTTAGATTAATAAGCCCCTTCCTTCGTCCAATCCTCACTATGAGTGTACGACCTCTGAACTCATCGGCCATGGCACTGCTTTTTCTTTCTCCGCCTCTCCTAAAGCCAAATTCACCTCTCCACCGGCTTTCACCACCCCCTCTACTTCCATCTTCGTCGGTTAACAACTTACATAGATTGATTTCCTTCCATTATTATATGAGAATCTATATTAGGTAAGAAAGAAATCAACGTTTCTTAATTCCACATTTGGTTGAGTAATTGTTATTTCTGTTTCTTATTATGATTTAAGTATTCTGTTTCATATTGGCCTCGATTAGACCTCTATTATGTAGACATCCAACCACACCAGATACACTTGATGTATAGAAGAATTTCCTTTTAGTTGTGGGATTTTCACTAGCCAAAGAACATTGCAGACTTTGCCGCAGTGCATACGAATTTCAAAAATCACATTAGTAGTGATGGTGGGATCTGGTATAGATCACAAATCTATGCTATTTTCTATTATACAATATCTATTTATAAGATGATTGCAAATAGCTGGGTTAATATGTGATGTTTGAGGGTTGCATGACTTGATGATGAAGTAGCTCGGCAAACAAGAACATTATATGCCAAAGTTTGATTTCTGTTTTTATATCTTTCAAACTTTGTGAGAAATATTTAAATTTTAATTATCCTTCAAGTTGTTGGAATAAATTATGTGATCCAGAATGTCTCTCTAACATAGTGTTGATATTATAATTTACAAACTTTGAGCTTAAACTTTAAATTGTTTAATTTCACAATAACCCAAATTATGACTAATAATCAATATAAAAAAATAATAAGCAAGACCTCAAAGTAAAAAATATAAATCATGATCTTAATCTTTATATATATATATATATATATATATATATATATATAAATATTAGGGGGTTCAAATCAATAAATGTTGAATTTAAGATTTGCATTTCCATCATAATAATACTTATAAAGTTAGGTTTTTAAAGCATCAAATTAATATAAAATCAACTCATTCTTATTTCTCTAATTGTAATAATGATAATATAGTATTTATTTATCCCAAACCAAATTTATGCTTCATATACCGTAACTTATGAGTTATGCCTTATGACCTTCCAACTTACTAATTAAATGATCAACCTTATTGCCTCCCTCATCAAGATACCCCTGTAAGTAAAGTCACGGTTACAGCGGGAGCTTGAACCTTTCGCTTGCCTCTCATCCATTAAATACCTTTTAGATTAATAAGCTCCTTCCTTCGTCCAATCCTCACTATGAGTGTACGACCTCAGAACTCATCGACCATGACACTTCTTTTGCTCTATCGGCCTCTTTAAAAGCCAAATTCACCTCTCCATCGGCTTTCACCACCCCTTCAACTTACATCTTCTTCGATCAAAAAACTTACCGTAGATTGATTTCCTTCCGTTATTATATGAGAATCTATATCAGGTTAGAAAGAAATAAACGTTTCTTAATTCCCCTTTTGGTTGAGTAATTCTTATTTGTGTTTCTTATCCTTATTATGATTTAAGTATTCTTTTTCATATTGGCCTAGATTAGACCTCTCTAATGTAGACATCCAACCACTCCAGATACACTTGATGTATTGAAGAATTTCCTTTTAATTATGGGATTTTCACTAGCCAAAGAACATCGCAGACTTTGCAATAGTGCATATGAATTTCAAAAATCACATTAGTAATGATGGTGAGATCTGGTATATATCACAAATCTATGCTATTTTCTATTATACAATATCTATTTACAAGTTGATTGCAAATAGTTGGGTTAATATGTGATGTTTGAGGGTTGCAGGACTTGATGATGACTTAGCTTGGCAAATAAGAAGACTATATGCCAAAGTTCGATTTTTGTTTTTATATCTTTCAACTTTGTGAGATAATATTTAAATTTTAAATATCGTTCAAGTTGTTGGAATAAAATTCTGTGATCCATAATTTATGTCTAACATATTGTTGATGCTATATTTTACAAACTTTGAGCTTAAACTTTCAATTTTCCTTTCATAATAACACAATTAATGACTAATAATCAATCCAAAAATACTAATAAGTAAGACCTCAAAGTAAAAGAATATAAATATTAGCCTTAATCTTATCTTATCTTAATATATATATATATATATATATATATATAAATTAGGGGTATTTCAAATCAATAAATATGAAATTACGTTTGTCATTAAATGTTATTTAAGATGTTTAAATTCTATTGTTCCCTTCCACCTCCATTGAAGAACCTTATTCTTCTTAATGTGTTTCATTGTAACCGGACCATTCCAATCCACAATCAACTTAAACGTTTTACACCATAAATCACAATTAAAGTATCAAGAAAACCGATTTAAAAAATTAGAGAAATTGAACCATTGAGATCCTCAGTCAACGGTACACCAAAATATTAAAGAAATTGAACCATTGAGATCCTCAGTCAAGGCAATGACTCAATTGCTCTACCTTGGCCGTGCTCACGATGCACTAGGAAAAACGGTACACTAAATACAAATCCATTTGCCTATTTACTAGGATCTTCCATTGTTTCTTTTTCATATTTTTTGTTTATTTCCTTTATTTTATTGTGTAGTTTTATTTTCTATGTTTTTTTCTAAGCAACCGGCATGGTACAACGTAATATTGTGATTCAAGTAAACGGATTCCTATGTTTTATTTGAGGAAAACAATTAGATTGAGTAGAAAAGTATATTACGGTATCTAATATCATGAACTACAAAGATATCAAAATAAAAAGAAGACCGAAATAAGTGACATTTGTTTCAAATCAATTTACACAACAAGATTAACTACACCACTAACAATATGGAGACAAAAATTGTTATGTTGACTGACTAATATAAACACATTTATACATATAAAAAGTAAATGATTATCATTTTATTGGCCTAAATTAGATAGTGTTGCCAGAATGTTTGTAAGTTTTATTCAAGGAAAACAATGACAATTAGTAGGCAAGTATATTACAATATCTAATATCATGAAGTACAACGACATACAAATTTATAAAATACCAAAACAAGTGATCTTTGTCTCAAAACAATTTACCCAACGAGAATAATTACACCACTAAGAATATGAAAAAGGGACAATTATTAGTGTTAGGTCACTAATATAAACACTCTTATATATATAAAAAGTAAATGATTATCATTTTCATGGCCTAAATTAGATAAGGTTGGTGGGTTTATTGGAAATCTATATCAAATAAAACGAGATTAAAATATTAATAAAGTATTTTAAATTGTGATATTATTCTATACAAAAAAAACATTTTAATTAGGTCAATTAGATAAGGTCGTTGAAAAATTCAAAATGTAACTACAATAAAACCAGCACAATAATATTCATATAGTATTTTAATGTATTATTATTATTTAGAAAAAAAATACAATAAAACCACTAGGGAACAAAAAAGAAAAGATAAGAAAAACATAGAAAAAACTACACAATAAAATAAAGAAAACAAACAAAAAATACAAAAAAAGAAACAATTGCCCGTGCATAAACACTAATATACTATAATCTTAGGGGATGCAAAAAACAATAAGGCTGCGTTCGGGAGGGGTGTTGAAGCGATTGAAGTTCCTTCAATCACGCTCCTAAAACGCGTTTGGTGTACTCTTCATTTCAATCGATTGAAATCAGTTGAATTGAGGTCATTTTCAATCGTTTTCAATCACTTTTCTTCAACCGAGAAATGTGGGTTTTTCAATTTCAATTGTTGTGGTTGAACTAGTTTATTTTTACCCATCTCATTTCAACTACTTCAATCCCCTATTTCAACTTCAACTGACTTCAATCTCAATCATACCGAACGCAGTCTAAATGTGATCCTAATACACATTTAATTTATAGAAGGCCCACCCTAATTATGAAGGAAGAGGAATAGACCCAGTTTAATTTTGTTTACTCGGCCCATATTTGTGTTGGCACTGTTTTTCGAGTAAAAGGCTCACATTTAATTTGTAGAGGAAGAGGAATATGCCCATTCATACATCTATTTTGTACGGGCCTGTTTTTCGGTTAGTTAAAGAAAGGCCCACAGTGTTGCTTCATCGTCTAAAAAAAACTTATAATCAAAATCAGTAGATTCTTATTTGTGTATCCACCTAAGCCCAACAAAAGAATAGACCGAATGGATAATTCAATCATCGAAATATTGGAGCCACAAATATTTGGAACATCTAATTATTCGCAACTATCTCATACAAGATATATATCCCTTAATCATCTGATATGAGAGTATATTATATAATATAAATAGATGTTCGTGTATACAATAAATAAATGATTAAAATATTATAATTAGACCTATTTAAAATTGTATAAATTAAATTAGAATTAACTACATGAATATATTTATAGTATTAATATCATACCTATTTAGCATTGTATGAAATAAACTATAATTACACCTACGTGAAACATAAATTAAACTCATCACATAAGCTAAAATATTGACATATATAAGGCTCGTGCGAAGCACGGGCAACATGATTCTTGTATACTATAATCTTAGGGGATGCAAAAAACACTAAATGTGATCCTAATACACATTAGTTATACCCTAATAATATAAAAGACCCACATTTAATTTGTAGTGGAAGAGGAATAGCCCCATTCATACATCTGTTTTGTACGGGCCTGTTTTTCAGTTAGTTAAAGAAAGGCCCACAATGGTTCTTCATCGTCTTCAATTTCGTATCCGAGTAGCCATCGTTGTTTCCTCCGCGGTAAAAGGTGCATTCACTCATTTCCAACTCCCTCGTTTCACTCATCTCATTAATTTCTTCATTTCACTTACTTTCTGCGTTTCATCACGCAATCAAACACATTTGGTTGCCATTGAATTCCGCCTTAACTACATCCTTTATAACCAGTGTTCCCTTCGATCCCGAATGATTTCCGATGCTATATATTGATGCACGACAATTGGATTGATGTACGCATCCGCCATCGTCGTGTTCCAGCCTCCCACAAATGGATGAAGAGATGGAGATCAAAATCAGATCCAAACCCGATAAAGAAGTGGTTGAGGAGAAGAGGTCGGAACTTGAGTACGAGGTTTGGACTCTATTTTGATTTTCATTTCCCTCCTTAATAGCAGTTGTTAGGTTTCATGGATTTAGGGTTCCAAATTTCTCTTGACTATAGTTTAGGGGTTTTCAATTTTTGTTTCAATTGTTTTCTTATTCAGATTGTTGTGACAAGAGGAGATTAATTTGGAGAAGCTACAAAGAATTGCAAGTACGGGAATTCCTGATGGTGGAACCTTAAGAGCAACAACTTGGAAGGTGAGAGATGCTTATCATGATAATAGAATTGACAACTTATTTTCAGATTCCTATTATTTAGTTCATTGCTTCGATGGATTGAGCTTTAACCACCTTTAGAACATTGAGCATTGTAGAAAGAAGTATTCATTTGATAATGTGATAGAAATGGTTTACACTCCACATATCTACATGTATCCGAAAGATAAGATGAATTTAAAACAATACTACAATTATATTAGTTATATATTATCAAATTTAATCAAATCTATAAAAATAATTATCAAACCTAATCTAATCTATAACATACATTCTTTTAATAAATAGGATGTTTCTCTTGACCAATTAATTGTAACGGTTATAAAGTTGGTTTGACCATAATTCAAATAAACTTTAATCCTAATATATTATAAATTTATGTTTTTTTTAGTTTCTTTGTTCATTAATACTTTCATTAGTTTTTGTAGTTGCTTTGTTTTACCTTGAGTCACTTAATTACCCTCTCCTTTACTCATTTAATAGCTCTCTCATTTCATTCATTTAGGTCAAATTCAAGTAATTTGCACTCTCCTCATTTACCAAACAAAGAGGCCCAATATATTTATCATTTAATTGTTTATATCTTATGTTTTATCATGATAATTAGATTTTCCGAATTAGATTATGTGAGATTTTCAATTACTAACAATCTTTTCTTCAGTTTTTTATTTTCTAACAATTTATTTTTTTCCATGAATGATTTCTAGCCTATGTACTTCATAAAAGTTGGATTGAACATTCAATAATTTAGAGTACTTTTATATAGTAATGACCACGATGATATTTATTGTGAAACCTGACTCTTAGCAATAAAATTGTGAAAAAGTACATAATTAATAAGTATTCTATTATAATTAAAGTTATCTACTTTAATAAAAAAAAAATTAAAACTATCCATATTGACACAAGTGCAAATGTTCTCCCATATCGAACCTCAATGAAAGTTTCAAACATTGGATGAATCAAAAATCATGTTACAGGTTGAGATTTTTTAGCCTCCCGCATCGAAATCGTAATAAAGTTTCCTTCTCTTTGAACTGTATAAAAGGAGATCACAAAACTCGCGGAGAAATTGGTTTTTGTGTTATTCTTATTATACAAGCTGAGCTTCAAACAGTAGAAACCCAACAATCAATTTTCCAGTTTTAAAATTTTATTTTCTACGTTTTATCATAACAAAAAGATTTTTTGAATTGGGTTTTGTTGTATTTTTAATTGAGTTTTTCGAATTTTTTTCTTCAATTTTTTCAAGCCTATGAACTTCATAAAAGTTGAATTGAATATTAAAAATATTAGAGAATTTATATGTTGTTGTAATTAGGGTATAGATGTAATTGTAATTGACTATTTATTTATGACTACGAGGATTTTTTTTGTGAAAATCTTACTCTTAAAAATTTTGAGAATTTTTATATAGTTGTAATCAATTTTTTCCAGTTTAAATTTTTATTCCTTGCGTTTTATCATGACATTAAGATTTTCCGAATTGAATTATGTGGGGTTTTTAGTTAGTAACAAATTTTCTTTATTATTTCTATTTTCGCGATTTCTTTATTCCATTTTTTCTAGCATACGTACTTTATAAATGTTAGATTGAATATTCAATTATTTAGAGAATTTTTATATATTAATGAATACGAGGATATTTGTGGTGAAATCTAACTCTTAGAACTAAAAATTATGAAAAAATATACAATTAATAAGTAGTCTATTATAAGTAAATCTATCCAATCTAACCAAAAATGGTAAAAACTATCCATATTAATACATGTCCAAATATTCTCACATATCGAAACTCGACGAATATTTTAACCAGGTGGATGTGCATTAAAAACCATGTTACATGTTGAGATTTTCAGCCTCCCATATCGAAAACTTAATGAAGTTTCTTCTCTTTGAGGTGTAAAAAAGGAGATCATAAGACCCTCGGTAGAAATAGGTTTTTATGTTTCTCTTATTATTCAAGTTGATCTTAAAACAATAAAAGCTCAATAATCAATTTTCCAGTTTAAAACTTTATTTCCTACGTTTTAACATGAAAGTTAGATTTACCGAATTGGATTATGCGCGATATTCAGTTACTAACAATCTCTCTTCAAATATTTTTTTCACGATTTCTTTCTTCCATTTTCTAGCCTATGTAGTTCATAAAAGTTGGTTGAATAATCAATGATTTAGAGACATTTTATATAGTAATCACTACAAAGATATTTTTTGTGAAAATCTAACTATTAGCTCTAAAATTATGAAAAATATATAAGTAATAAGTAGTCTGTTATAACTACAACTATCCCCTTTAACCCAAAAAAGTTAAAACTATCCATATTAACACATGTTTAAATATTCTCGCACGTCGAAGCTCAATGAAATTTTCGACCACTGGATGTGTATAATAAGCCATATTACAGATTGAGATTTTTGAGCCGTCCACATCGGAACCTTAATGAAGTTTCATTCTCTTTGAGGTGTATAAAAGGAGATTACAAGATCCGGATAGAAATGGATTTTTTATTTCTCTTATATTGAATAGAAGCCCAATAATCAATTTTCCAGTTAAATTTTTTTAATTTCTTACGTTTTGTCATGACAATTAGATTTTCTGAATTATATTATGTGAGATTTTCAGTTACTAACAATCTTTATTTAATTTTTTTTATGATTTATCTCTTCCACTTTTTTCTAGCCTAGATACTTCATTAAAGTTGGATTGAATATTCAATAATTAAGAGAATTTTTATATAGTAGTGACTACAGGAATATTTGTTGTGAAAATCTGACTCTTAGCACTAAAACTGTGAAAATCTGACTCTACGGGTATATTTCTAGTCTATTATAATTATAACTATCCACTTTAACCCCAAAAAAATTAAAAAATGTCCATATTAACGCATGTTCAATTATTCTCCCACATTCAAACTCAATAAAATTTTCGACCATTGGATGTGTATAAAAAGTCATGTTATAGGTTGAGATTTTTTAGCCCTCCCACATCGAAACTTAATGAAGCTTGCTTCACTTTGAGGTATATAAAAAAAGATCACAAGACCCCCCGATTTAAATGGGTGTTTATGTTTATCTTATTATTCATGTTGAGCTTAAAACAATAGAAGTCCAATAATCAATTTTCCAATTTAAAATTAAAAATTTAAAAACATTTTGATTCATTTTTTATGGTATTCGAGTGTATACAGGTATGCGGGCATTTTAACGTGTCAATATTACACGGTCTATAACCTATTCATTTTTACAAAAGTATTATTCTCATTTCAGTCTTATATTCCGTATATCAACATTTAGATTGATCAAAATTTCTACATGTATAAACCAAAGTTTGTCTCAACTGGCCAGAAAGCTAAGCAAGAAAACATAAGGGTGACACCTTTGTGTGTTGCTTAATAATTTACATTAAACACATACCATATAAATAAGGCACTTTATATTTATTCATCCTTTTTTACTTTCTAACGTAACTTTACTACTCTCGGTACAGGACGCACCACTTCCTCCAGCAGCTCATCCAGAACCGGCGGAAGCTACACATCCAGGTGCGGCAATAAGATCAACGCAAGAACTCTTGGAACTTGTCATGCCACTTCCCCCCGGAAGTGGTTATCTTCCAAATGCACTGCAATAATCAAGTTTCGATACTTTTTGGCATAAAATAACTAAAAAAAAGTCTTTTTCACCATATTTTGACAAAAAATAATTCGATGTACTACCCTATAGCATTACGGAGATGAGTACCAATTTCGTTTTCTCGTCTATAACTATTCTTCTATTCAATTAGATGTTATATAACTTATTCCGAGTCTAACTGATGATCAATTGGAAAAATAGTATTTGATTTACTATCTAAAGAAAAACCGGGATGGAGTTCGTGGTGGCTTCCTTATCGATAACTGTGTTTTGTTCCATTCGGATATCACAAAACATGTCATGTGTCTTTTGAACAAGAATTTGATGAAATAATAGGTGATTTATTAACCTATATTAGAACTGTGATTAATACTGAAGTAATCCGCGAAAAATAGATTTTATTTACTATGTGTGACTAATAACGCATAATAGACATTTTTCAATAATAACAACATGAAATAATGAAAATTGATAAAAAAAATATAAACACATCGTGAACGGAAAAAATATACTCATTTCGAATGTTAAAATGAATCGTATCTAATGGTTTTCATCCTTGAAGTGTACAATATCATGATTTAGTATATATTTCTTCGTTGAAAACCATTTATGACGTGTACATTTTACTACCCGCGGTAGCTAGCGTGCCAGTACCGCCGGTTCTTAACGTGGCAGAAATCCCGATTTTGCACGTGGACAAACTGGCGGTAGCTTCTATCCCCGTTCTGGCAGTAGTTGTTGTGCAATTTCTGGAGGTAGTGATGTTGTGCAGGGAAGTAAATTTAAGTTATGTCATTTAGTAACACCCTATAAATAATGTTTAAGATATATATAATCTCTCAAAAAGATAAAAACCCATGCGAAGCACGGGTGTTAGAAACCTAGTATACTATAATCTTAGAGGATGCAAAAAGCACTAAATGTGATCCTAATACACATTAATTATATAATAATTATGTAAAAGACCCACATTTTATTTGTAGAGGAAGAGGAATAGGCCCATTCATACATCCGTTTTGTACGGGCCTGTTTCTCGGTTAGTTAAAGAAAGGCTCACAGTATTGCTTCATCGTCTACGTATTGGATCGGCTTGTGTTTCGTTTTTTTCATTATAGGCTCACAATGTTTCTTCATTGTCTTCAATTTCATAGTCGAGTAGCCGTCGCCGTTTGCTTTTCCGATCAAAGGTGCATTCACTTCTTTCCAACTCCAACGTTTCACTCATCTCATTAATTTCTTCATCTCACTTACTTTCTGCGTTTCATCAGGCAGTCAAACACAGTTGATTTCCATTGAATTCCTCCTTAACGACATCTGTTACAACCGGTGGTCCCTTTGATCCCGAATGATTTCCGATACTATATATTGATGCACAACAATTGGATTGATGTACGCATCCGCCATTGTCATTTTCCAGTCTCCCGCAAATGGACGAAGAGATGGAGGTCAAAATCAGATCCAAAACTGATAAAGAAGTGGTTGACGAGAAGAGGTCAGATCTTGAGTACGAGGTTTGGACTCTATTTTGATTTTCATTGCCCTCCTTATTAGCAGCTATTAGGTTTCATGGATTTAGGGTTCCAAAATTCTTTTGACTATGATTTAGGGGTTTTCACTTTTTGATTGATTTGAATTATTTTCTTATTCGGATTGTTGTCACAAGAGGAGATTAATTTGGAGAAGCTACAAAGAATTGCAAGTACAGGAATTCCTGATGGTCGAACCTTAAGAGTAACAACATGGAAGGTGAGAAATGCTTATCATGATCATAAAATTGACAACTTATTTTCAGATTCCTATAATTTAGTTAATTGCATCGATGGGATTGAGCTTTAGCCACCTTTAGGACATTGAGCGGTGTAGAAAGTTGGAAGGTGAGAAATGCTTATCATGATCATAGAATTGACAACTTTTTTCAGATTCCTATAATGTACTTTGTGACGCCATTTTTAGATATAGTATAAAGTTGGGTGTGCTAAAAAATACTAAATGCATTATAATGACTATTAATTACTAATACTCAATCTAAAAAAACTAATAATCAAAATCAAAATCAATTGATTCTTATTTGGTTCATCCACCTAAGCCCAACAAAAAAGAATTGGCCCAATGGATAATTCAATCATCGAAATATTTTGAGCCTCAAGTATTTGGAACGTCTAATTATTCGCAACTATCTCATACAAGATATATATATGTATATATATATATATAAGTTCCAGTAAAACACTCTTTTACAGTAAAACGGTGGTATTATTTTAAGACGTTACATTAGGGTGAATCACATGGTCCAGATTAAAGAATAAAAACTTTAAATAATACTGTAAATTAAAATACCGTGAATTAAAACAAATTCCTTTTTTTATAGGGATTTAGGGATTTTTAGCACCGATCTATTCTTTATACCCTAGCTCTACATATGAGTAAATTGGTTTATTCTCTTACCATCATCTCTCTCGTCCGCTCTATCATCCAAAGTTACCATCATCTCTCTCGTCTATCGTCGAATCCATCATCTGAAGCCATCGTGTTCTCTCACCATTGCCTCCTCTTTTGACAGGCTCCATCGCTTGTCCCGCCATGCTTTTCTATGGCTGGCGTCATTGCTGCATTGAATCCACGCCCCTTTTCCCCTAGGTCTCTCTCAAGCACGACAATGGATTTCCGACCTCTACCAAGTGAGAATTTGTTATACTAAACTCCCAGTTAGCCCTTTGCTTACCGAATTAATCTAAAGGTAAGTTGTTTTAAATTTGTTCCACAATTTTGAACTAATCAAATTTCTAGTTTGAGATTTGCATCTTATTAAAGATTAGGTCTTGTTTGTTCAATATTTTTACCTTGTTCAATCAAATTTGATATTGTAAGGAGAACTGTAAGTACTAATTTTTTGATGTTTGAATCCACTGATGTTTGAATTATTTACTGATATCGTCCCCTATTGATATTCTTGTGATCCCGTTGATTTTTCGTAGAACTGTAAGTACAAGAGTTTATTCGTCCCTGTTGATATCAGTAAATAATTCACTGATGTTTGAATCCACTGATGTTTGAAATTTGATATGTTCAATGAAATTTGATATCTTGGAAACAGAACTGTAAGTACAAGATTTTATCCATCCCTGTTGATATTCTTGTGCTCCCGTTGATTTTTTGGATCTAAACCACAGTTTGATTCATTGTTAATTAGGTTTTTCTTCGTCGAATCAGGTTTTTCTTCGAATCAGGTTTTTCTCCGAATTCGACCCCCCGCCTTCAGTTCGATTTCGATTCCGGACATGTAATACAGGTATTGAAATCTCATGATTATTTGCTCAAACTGATTCTAGTTTGGATCTATCCCCGTTCTTCTTTCATAGGACTGATTGGGTTAATAAGATTTAGGACTGCTCTTCACTTGTGCTATCTGCTTGTTCTTCTCTCTGCTCTTCACTTATTTGATTGCAAATTCGTTTTGGTGGTGAAATTGATTTGTGTATGTGATTAATGTACAACTTATAGTGGGAAACATTGTCTAGAGAAAAGGTTTGTCTCTCTTTCTATCTGATTGCTTCACGGAGTTTGATTCAAATAGCATTCTGACTCAATCGGTTCATTAGGCTTGCAAATGTAACCCATTTTGAATTGTTTAGGTCATTACTATGTGGTACTCTCTGGTGTCTCTTATTTCTTTAGGTAATTACTCTGTTTCATGCATGTTTCGTTCTTGTGAATGATGATATTACTTGTGCAGGTCCTTGCTTGCATTTCGGTCTAAGTATCCTATGCTAGATGGTGGTAATCGTTTTCATGTTATGTCATATTTGATCAGAGAAAACTGTTAATTGTGGAATTCAATGTTGGCTATTAGCCTTGTTGGTAGAGATGATTCATTAGAAGACAACGATGTTAGGGACTCTAAGCTCAACCATTGTAACAAGTACATTGAGGAATCATCGAAAGTAATGTAATTTTTCATGCAATAAACCTGTATTTTGTCCGACATTTATTTGTTGGGAGCTGTTGTTAGCATCTGATAAAACTTATTGGTGAACTGCTAAATCTATATTGAAGCAATTCCCTTCTATCTGTTTCATGCATTGTTCAAGCTTTTATACTTGTTTTCACAATCGGAAACTTGTTTTTCACAATCAAAAACTTGTTTTTCACGATCAAAGATTCATTGTTCAAAATTCAAAACTTGTTCACACTTCATTTTTGTTTTTCACGATCAGAAACTTATTTTTGAAAGTGTGAAACTTGTTTTTCGTGATCTATGATTCGTTGTTCACAATCTAAAACTTGTTTATCATGCTTGTTTTTCACGATCCGAAACTCGTTTTTCACAGTCAGAAATTTATTTTTTAACTATCTAAGATTCGTTGTTTCCAATCTAAAAGAGTCGATAAATTATAGTAAATATTTTGTCACGCTCTAAGACGTATTTTTCACACTCTAAGACGTGTTTTTCATGATCCCAAATTGTTTTTCATGATCAGGCTTATTCATTCGCAACTGATTTTCTGGGAAAAACACAACCGAAAACCAGTACTCAAACCTCGAAAATCGTTAATCAAATTGCAAAAAAAGAATTTGCAAACATATAAATTGAGTTATTCCTAACAAAGAAATCACGAAAAACAGAACGAGAAAGTTTGACAGCTATCTAGGAAAAACATGTATTTTATCGCGAAAAATATACAATAAATTCCGAAAACTGTATGATAACTGAAAAAACGCACCTATATGGATCTTGAAAAAATCGTAATCCCGAAATAAATAAACTTTTGAACGATGAACCGGAAAAAATATTTAATAAATTCTTAGGAGATCGTTTTTTTAAAAACATAAAATCGCAATCAATTAAAACAAATTTATTTTTCGTTGTTTATCTTTTTTTTTCCTTCCCTAGATTATCTCCTTTGTTTTTTAATTAATTTTCCTTTAATCAATCTATTTTTTTTTCAATCAAATCCAACCCATCCATTCTCTTCAATCTAATGGTCTAGATTAGTACTACCGTTTTAGCACAAAAACTGTTTTACCGGAACCCACATCTCTCTCTCTCTCTCTCTCTATATATATATATATATAGAGAGAGAGAGAGAGAGAGAGAGAGAGAAAGAGAGAGGTGATTTTCGTTCCAGTAAAACAACATTTTATAGTAAAACGGTAGTATTATTATAGAACCTTATAATTGAGTTAAATGAACGATCAAGAGTAAGTTGAAAAGAAGGTAATTTCATATTATGAATCAAATCTAGTGAATAAAAATATACTTTCCCTATTTTTAGGGATTTCCTGGATAAACCTCATCTCTTACTCCCAGTTCTTCCTCATCGTTCTCTAATTCACCGCCTCTCTTGTTCGCTTAGTTTCTCTGACGCCACCCTTGTTCTCTCACTGACGTTCGTCTTTTTCAATTTGTTCCACAAATTCTAGCGTTATCCTATTTCCTTTCCTTTGAAGTTCCAATTCGACTGGCATTCCAGCATGTGATTAGTTATTTTCCCCGATAATCATTATCTTGATGTAACTTTATGCAATTCTGAGATAATCTTTTATTTTATTGTTGTGCTTGAATCCATATTGATTGACTAAGTGCACCCTCTAGGCAGACAATCCAAAAGGATTTTTTTCTCTGATTACGTCAATTTCATGATTTAGTGGTACATAATTGATTGGCCATAGATTAATTGATTGGTCGTAGATCAATTTCATGATTTAGAGGAGGACGAGGAACAATGCCTTTTCTACAGATTTTTTTGTTGTTGTTGCAGATTGAGTTCTTTAATTTGGTGGATTAAGCATGTAGTTATTTAATTCAAAATTTATGGTTCAATATTTGTGAGGGATGAAATTCTGCAGATTTGACCATTGTTATGGGTTTAAACTGTTGTTTATGATGCACTGTGGTTATGTTCTCTAATTCTGGTTGAATTTGTGCTATCCTCGTTTGTATGATCTAAAACTTATTTGTTCGCTCTAAAACTTGCTTTTCATGGACTAGGACTTTGTTGTTCATGCATTTACAATTGTTTTAACAATACGAAACTCGTTTTTCACCATCAAAAACTTGATTTTCACGATCAAAGTTTCATTGTTCACAATCCAAAACTTGTCGTTCACACTCCCCTCTTGTTTTTCACGATCTGAAACTCGTTTTTCACAGCCTGATTTTTTTTTCGTGATCTAAGATTCATTGTTCACAATCTAAAACTTTTTAATCATGCTTGTTTTTCACGATCCGAAACTCGTTTTTCACAATCTCAAACTTATTTTTCACTATCTAAGATTCCTTTTTCACAATCCAAAAGAGTCGATAAATTATAGCAACTATTTTTTCACCCTCTAAGACGTATTTTTCACGCTCTAAGATGTGTTTTTCACGATCCCAAATTGTTTTTCATGATCAGACTTATTCATTTACAAATTCATTTGGAGCTGATTTTTAGGAAATTCACAACCGAAAATCAGTAATCAAATCTCGAAAATCATTACTCAAATTCGTGAAAAATAATTTACAAACATTGAAATTTAGTTCTTCGCAACAGAGAAATCATGAAAAACAGAACGAGAAAGGTTGACAACAATCTAGGAAAAACATGTATTGTATCGCGAAAGACAAACAACAAACTACGAAAATTGTATGATAACTCAAAAAACGCACCTATATGGATCTTGAAAAAATGGTAATCTTGAAACGAATAAACTCTTGAACGATGAACCGGAAAAATATTTAATGAATTCTCAGGAGATCATTTTTTAAAAAGATATCGCAATCAATTAAAGTAGTTTTGTTTTTCATTTTTTATCTTTTTTTTCCCTCCCCTAGATTCTCTCCTTTATTTTTATTTAATTTTCTTTTAATCAATCTAATATTTTTAATCAAATCCAGCCCATCCATTCTCTTCAATCTAATGGTCCATATTAGTACTACCGTTTTACCACAAAAACCGTTTTACCGGAACCCACCTCTCTCTCTCTCTCTCTCTATATATATATATATATATATATATATCACTAAATCATCTGATATGAGATTATATTATATCATATAAATAGATGTTTGTGTATATAATAAATAGATGATTATAATTAAACCTATTTAAAATTGTATTAAATAAATTAGAATTTGACCTACATGAATATATTTATAGTATTAATATTAGACCTATTTAACTCTGTATGAAATAAACTAGAATTACACCTACCTGAAACATAAATTAAACTTATCACATAAGCTAAAATATTAACATTTTGCACGGGGAACATGATTCTAGTATATTATAAATTTAGGTTTTTCTACCCCTTTAGTCATTGAATGCATCCCTCATGACTCTTGCCAACTTCTTTTATTTGATGTGTGCTAATTAAGTTTTGCAACAAAACCGAAAGAATTTATAATATATTAAGGTGAAGAATAGTAATTTATGTTTCTAATATTTAATATTGTGTTAAGTTTTTAAATAAGATGGTTATGTCTAACATACAATTATAGATATAGATTAATATATACAAAATTAAAAATAACAATGTAAATATAAATCACAAAATTTTAAAATACTTTCATAACATATAATTTAGTAAAATCTATAGAAAAATTGTTAAGAACCGCCCCTTATATGGGTAATTCGTCATTGAACCATCTCTTATATGACTATTGATTCTAAAACACCACTTAAATCTATTTCATTAACAAAGTCACAACTCTTGCCTTTTTTCGTTAAAAAAATCATAATCCTTATCTTATCCTAACCTTAATATATCTTAAAATTGGCATTGTTTGGCCAAATTAATGCTCTACTTATTATACATTCTACATGTTTATTATTGGGCCGGATGAATTTCCATACGAATTGGGCCTGGATCACCATTCACTTGAATCACCACTTCAAATGCTTGCATTGATTTTCCCTTGCCGTTTCAGAGTCAAAGACATGAATGCTTGAACGACAGTTTTTTCGGCATCAATGCAGTCTTGAATTTCCTCATTTGTGCCTTTCCATCTTCCTCTCCTTCGTTTGTGCAACATTTGAAGGGTTGAAACGCCTAGCATCGTTGCTATAAATCCCCGTCGGTGGTGTTCACATCCATTGCCATCCCGCACTTCGATCTCTCGAAGGTAGACTAATTGGTAAGTGGTAACCCAATTTCATTTTGACCTAAGTTTTATTATTTCAATTTATGTGGTTTTTGATTTGTGGAGTTCGTTGATTTCACTAATAGTTTGAAGAAAATCTAAGCTTGGAAGCTCCGATTCGTTAAGGAAAGCAAGTAGCAGGTTTTGTCCAGTTTTCCCCTTTCAATTTACTATAATATCATTTATGTAATTTCATATGTTGTCTTGTCTTTCATTGTTACGAATTCAGATTGTTGGAGTAACATTTATAAAATGTGTTGATTTTGTCCTTTTTGATTGTTTAGAATTCAGATTTCCATCCCGCACTTCGATCTCTCGAAAGTAGACTAATTGGTAAGTGGTAACCCAGTTTAATTTTTACCTAAGTTTTATATTTCAATTTATGTGGTTTTGATTTGTGGAGTTCGTTGATTTCACTAATAGTTTGAAGAAAATCTAAGCTTGGAAGCTCCGATTCGTTAAGGAAAGCATGTAGTAGGTTTTGTCCAGTTTTCCCCTTTCAATTTACTATAACATCATTTATGTAATTTCATATGTTGTCTTGTCTTTGATTGTTAAGAATTCAGATTGTTGGAATAATACTTCCAAAATGTGTTGATTTTGTCCTTTTTGATTGTTTAGAATTCAGATTGTAGGAGTAAGAATGTAAAATTATTTTAGTTAATAAAGGTTTTCATTCATAAATCGATGATGTAGTTTCAGAATTTGATCGTTTCAGTAAAATGAAGAGATGTTTTTTAAGCATTTTTAGTTTGTAAAATTCTAATTCACCAAATGTAGCAACAAACTCTAATCCTAATCTTAATTCTTATTCTTATTCACACAGGAATGTCTTGCATTTGTTTCACAAAATCCGTTTCATCAATGGATTGAATGTTAGTTCAATGCCACCTTGACCCCTCTTTTTCATAGGCTTACATTTGTCTTTCAAACTTCCGTTGGCCATTGATTGGCTTGCAATTGATTGCCCTAATTAATACCCTACTTAATTCCTTCAATTGACATTGTTTATTCACACACAAGAATTTCTTAAATCTTAAATTCTTATTCTTATTCACACAAGAATGTCTTGCATTTGTTTCACAAAATCCGTTTCATCAATAGATTGAATGTTGATTCAATGCCACCTTGACCCCTCTTTTTCATAGGCTTACATTTGTCTTTCAAACTTCCATTGGCCATTGATTGGCTTATAATTGATTGTCCTAATTAATACCCTAATTAATTCCTTCCAATTGGCATTGTTTATTCACACAAGAATTTCTTAATCTTAATTCTTATTCTTATTCACACAAGAATGTCTTGCATTTGTTTCACAAAATCCATTTCATGAATGGATTGAATATTGATTCAATGCCACCTTGACCCCTCTTTTTCATAGGCTTACATTTGTCTTTCAAACTTCTGTTGGCTATTGATTGTTTTGCAATTGATTGCTCCATCAATATCTCCTTCAATTTCCCTTTCCATTCAAGCGTTACAAATGTGACTCTCACACAGAAACAGCTGGGCTACCTCAACCGTCTTCTTCTGTGTTTAAATTTGCGTCTTCCACGTTGTTGAAATGTTCGCACCACATTTTTGTTCATAGCATAATAATTTACATCAAACCACATAAGATATAAATAATGTTCAACGTACATATATGGGCACAGACAACCTATCTATCTAATATACTATAATCTTAGAGAAGAAAAAATACTAAATGGTGATCCTAATACACATTAATTATATCCTAATTATGTAAAAGGCCCACATCTAATAATCAATCTAAAAAAAAACTAATAATCAAAATCAAAATCAATAAATTCTTATTTGTGCCATCTACCTAAGCTCAACAAAAAGAATAGCCACAATAGATAATTCACTCATCGAAATATTTGAGTCTCAAATATTTGGAATGTCTAATTATTCGCAGCTATATCATACAAGATATATATATCACTTAATCATCTGATGTGAGAGTATATTATTTAATATAAATAGATGTTCGTGTATACAATAGATAGATGATTATAATATTATAATTAGACCTATTTAAAATTGTATAAAATAAATTAGAATTAGACCTACATGAATATATTTATAGTATTAATATTAGACCTATTTAACATTGTATGAAATAAACTAGAATTACACCTACGTGAAACATAAATTAAAATCATCACATAAACTAGAATTAGACCTATTTTTGTAGTTGCTTTGTTCATTAATGCCTTCATTGTTTTTGTAGTTGTTTTTTTTTTAAATCAATTTGCAATTCCAAGAGTCATCATTAATGACGTTTCTGTTGAACTTCCCTTCTTCATGCCTCGGAATGTCATAAAATCACTCCAATTGACAAAAACGAGATTACACGAGAACCATGGATTCTGCAAAGATGAAAGGCACTACTTTTGAGCTTTCCGCATCGAAAACTTAATAAAGTTTTCTTCTCTTTGAGGTGTATAAAAGGAGATAACAAGATCGCGGTATAAATTAAGTTTTATGTTTCTTTTTTTATTCAAATTGACTTAAAACTATAGAAGTCCAATAATTAATTCCCCAATTTTAATTTTTTATTTCTTACGTTTTTTCATTACAAGTTTTTCCGAATTGGATTTTGTTGGATTTTCAATTACTAACAATTTATCTTCAACTTTGTTTTTCTATTTCTTTCTTCCAATTTTTCAAGCCTGTGTACTTCATAAATGTTGGATTGAATCTTCAAAAAAAATTTGTATAGTAATGACTACAAGGAGATTTTTTGTTAGATCTGACTCTTAGCACCCAAAATTATGAATATATATAATTATTAGTAGTCTATTATAATTACAACTATACCCTTTAATAAAAAAAAGTTAAAACTATCCATGTTTACACTTGTGCAAATGTTGCCCACATTGGAACTCAATGAGATTTTCAACCATTGCATGTGTATAAAAATCATGTTACAAGTTGAGATTTTTGAGCCTACCACATCGGAAACTTAATGAAGTTTCCTTCTCTTGATGTGTATAAAAAGAGATCACAAGACCAAGGTCGAAATAGGTTTTTAATTTTCTCTTATTATTCTGGTTGAACTTAAAATAACAGAAGCCAAATAATAAGTTTTCCAGATTAAAATTTGTATTCCTTACGTTTTATCATGACAATTAGATATTCCGAATTGGATTCTGTGGGATTTTAAGTTACTAACAATTTTTCTTTAATTTTTTTTTACGATATCTTAGCCTATGTACTTCATAAAAGTTGGATGGGGTATTCAATAATTTAAATATATATATATATATATATATATATATATATAGTAATGAATACAGGGATATTTATTGTGAAAATCCAACTCTTAGCACTAAAATTAATATAAAAAATATACAATTAATAAGAAGTCTGTTATAATTAAAACTATCCAATAAAACTAATAAAATTAAAAACTATCCATATTAACACGTGCAAATGTTCTCCTACATCGAAACTCAACTAAATTTTTTACCATTGGATGTGTATAAAAAACATGTTGTAGTTTGAGAATTTCAGCTTCCCATATCGAAAACTTAATGAAATTTCCTTCTCTTTGAGGTGTATAAAAGAAGATCATAAGACCCTAGATAAAATAGGTTTTTATGTTTCTCTTATTATTCAAGTTGAGCTTAAACCAATATTAACCCAATAATCAATTTTCCATTTTAAACCTTGTATTTCTTACATTTTATCATAAAAGTTAGATTTACAAAATTGGATTATGTCCAATTTCAGTTACTAACAATCTCTCTTCAATTTTTTTTTACGATTTCTTTCTTTCAGTTTTCTACCCTTTTTTAGTTCATAAAAGTTGGTTGAATATTCAATAATTTAGGAAAAAATTATATAGTACTCACTATGAGGATACTTTTTGGTGAAAATCTTACTCTTAGCTCTAAAATTATGAAATTATATAATTTATAAATATTCTTGTATAATTACAATTATCCCCTTTAACCAAAAAAAGTTAAAACTATTCATATTAAGACATGTGTAAATGTTATCCACATCAAAAATCAACCAAATTTTTTACCATTGGATGTGTATAAAAAGCCATATTGTAGGTTGAGAATTTTGAATCTCCAGCAATCGGAAACTTAATGAAGTTTCCTTCTCTTTTAGGTGTATAAAAGGAGATCACAAGATCCCGATAGAAATGGAATTTTTTTGTTCTCTTACTAATCAATTTTCAATTTTAAAATTTTTATTTCTTAAGTTTTATCATGACAATTAGATTTTCCGATTTGGATTATGTAGGGTTTTCAGTTACTAACTATCTTTCTTTTAATTTCTTAATTGTTTACGATTTCGTTCTTCCATTTTTCATAGCCTATGTACTTCATTAAAGTTTGATTGAATATTCAATAATTTGAGAGAATATTTATATAGTAGTGACTACGAGGATATTGGGTGTGGAAATCTGACTCTTAGTACAAAAATTATTAAAAATATATAATGAATAAATACTTTATTAAAATTAAAACTATCAAATGGAACCAAAATAAGTTAGAACGATCCATATTAACACATGTGTAAATATTCTCCCACACCGAAACTCAATGAAATGTTTGACAATTGGATTTTTATAAAAAAACCATGTTACATGTTGAGATTTTCAACCTCCCATATCGGAAACTTCAGGAAGTTTCCTTTCTTTGAGGTGTATAAAATGAGATCACAAGACCCTCGGTATAAATGAGTTTTATGTTTCTCTTATTATTCAAATTGAACATAGAACAATAGAAGCCCAATAATCGATTTTCCAGTTAACACTTTTATTCTTGTGTTTTATTATGAGAATTAGAGTTTCTGAATTGGATTATGTGGGATGTTCAGTTACTAATTGTTAGTTGTATGAACAAGCCCCTTAGTTTGTACAACTGATAATGCCTTAGTTTTAATGATAACAAACTACCTTATGAACTAATATGTGTATTGAGTGAGATATCGCAAGAAATCAATAGGCCTTTGAGTTACTAAGGAAGCTAAAGCGTGGAAAGCAACGAGCTTAAGAGAAAGAGACAAGAGCGAGTTCAGTGAGAAGACTAGCGCTCAAGGCGCTTAACTAGGAGCAAGGGAACCGAAGGATACTGAAGGGGACCGAACATTGAGAGTGAAGGATCGAGCTGCACAAAGTAATGCGCTACACGAGGACGACGCGCTCAAGGGGACCGAAGACGCTTAAGGGCACCGAGCGCGTATTTATGGAAAGAAATCTTCCTTGAAGCTAAAGAAGGAAATAGAACTAAAGAAGGAAAGAGTTGATTCGTCAAGAGATTTACCAGATTCAAGATCTTAATAGTTGAAGCTAGTTTGTTCATTATATTCGGCTAGTTTAGATTTAATACTTTATTTATTATTATTCACTTTCTTTTAGGTAATTAGTTTCTGGTATTTATGCCATATTATAAGTAGTTTAGTTTATTATCCTTATACTATGGTTGTCGAACTAGAAGAGAGAGAGTTCATCTTGATTTAGAGATTAGACAATAGCTAGGAGATTTGAGAGAAACTAAGAACTATGTGTTCGCCTAGTTGTTGTAAATCTCAAGAGAAATCAAATCAACCAACGTTTTGGAATTGAAGTGTTTATTAGTTCTTAGTCTTATATTCCGCACAAAAGATCCTATCTTTAGTTAGACTAAGTTCTTCACGATCCACAATTGGTATCAGAGCAGGATCTAATTCCACTACGGCAATGAAGAACTCAGAGTTCAACCTCGGCATGTCCCTCAACAAACCTCACCAACTTCGAGAAGGAGAACTTGATTGGTGGATGGGAGTTCACACGACTTTCATCCAAACCCAAGACTACCAATGCTGGAAAATCATTGAACTTGGTGACGAAGTGCTTCCAGAACTGAAGGATAGAAAGGATTGGCAACCAGAGCACTACGCCAAGATGGAGAAGAATTTCAAAAGCTCGGCAACTCATTCTGTGTGGACTCTCTCGCACGGACATTGACAAGGTCATTGGTATTCCAACTGCCAAAGACATGTGGGAAGCTATCATCTGCATACACAAAGGAAGCGAAGATCAGAAGGACACCAGAAAGTTCCCGCTTCAAAGGGAGTTTCAATCCTTCAAAAAACTCCCTGGGGAAAGCGCGTAAGTCTGCCAATCGCGGTTCACCATTCTGGTCAACAAGCTAACGGCCTCTGGTGTAACCATTCAAGCCCCCTGAGAAGACAATGGCTGTCATCTATGCTATAAGCGATAAATTCGAGCTCACTCAGAGAATCGCACTCATGTTGCCAGATTGCAAGAAGCTTTCAGTCGTATAAATATTTGGCAAGTTCTTCGACCAAGAGAACGTTGATTCGCTAAAGGGACTCAAGATAAGAGAAGCCACTGGAATAGCGTTGAAGCTCACGAAGGTGCTTGAAAAGATGGACATCAATGACGATGAAGAAGACGAGGACGATGATACAGAAGTTGCCCTTATGACTAAGATGGTTAAGAAATGGTTCAAGAAGAGAGCTGGACCATGTGATGCATCATCTTCAACCAAGAGCGATCTCAAGGAGTATACATGCTATAACTGCCAAGAGAAGGGTCATCTTGCCAAGACATGCACTAACCCAAAGGTAGAGGCCACTGAGAAGAAGGCGCTTTTCTCAGCTTGGGGAGAAGAAGATGATGAAGCTGACCTTCACGAAGGATTCCAAGGCCAATGTCACATGGCCAATGCAGAGGCTCTCACCTCTGAGGTAAAAACTCCTGACTCCTTTCCTAGTCGCTTGAATATGCTTGAAAAGAAAGACCTTATTAATATGATTAAGGGGCTACTAGAGGACACTAAAGCCTTAGAATCTCAAGTCACTGAATATGAAGAGGAAGGTTCTGAACTACGTAGTGAATGTCTTGACCTATCAACTAGGCTAGCTGAGAATGAAAAGGCCTTAGTAAAATCTAGGGAACTGAGTCTGATGACGAAATCCTGCGAAGGCTACAAGGGTAAGCAACCTCAAGGGGGATCGTTAAAGGACCTAGAAATCAAGGTAGAAAGCGACTTATGACTAATTCTTACTAAGATTACCGAATTAACTAAATCTGTTAATTTGAAAATCGTGAATCAAATTGTCTTTGTAAAAGCTATACCTAGATTAGGATATGACGTAGACTCCTCCAAGTGCTTGAGTGCTATTGAAAAGCTCACCAGAGAATTAAGTGAAAAAGTTGAAACCTTAGACAAGGCCCTTCAAATATGTAGAAGCAAGAATGAATTCTTAGAGAAAAAGGTTAAATCACTTGAAAAATCAGTAGGGAATGACAATCACTAGTTTCCTGGGGAAAGGGCTCATAAGATGTATGTGAGCCAAGCCCAAGGGAATGCTACAAACACAATAGATCCTAAGATTAAGGATAGGAAGCCCTTTAGACCTGGAAAGGGAAAATATGGTTATGTGAAGTACAACGAATGGTGCAGGTTATGTGGTAACAATGGTCACACTATACACTCTTGAAAGAACAAGCAAGCGCTAAGTAAAAAGGCATACAAGTCACCCACTCGTGCTACATGCGAAGTGAGTAGCTTGAATGAAGCTTCTTACCTAGCGACTGCCTCTTCATCTAAAGGCCAAAGGCTCGATCGTAGTACTTCTCCTTATACTAACTAGAAAACTAATCCACCCAGAAAAGCTGAGCTTCAATGGGTTCCAAAAGTTTGATTGCTTATTTACAAGAAAACTTGAGCAGCGAGAGCAAATGGTACATAGACAGTGGCTGCTCATGTCACATGACTGGAGACAAGGAAAGATTACAAAGTTTTCAAGTATATGACGGTGGAAGCGTATCGTTTGGCGACAAGAGAGCTAGAGAAATCACTAGACACGGGAAGGTACAACTAAATGACAAGATAGAGATCCAGATGGTGAACTTTGTGGAGAGCCTTCGTTACAACCTCTTAAGTGTAGCTCAACTCTAAGACAAGGGACCAAACAAAGTGTACTTCACTACCTCGAAGTGCCTTGTGAGAAATGCCATTGGGGAGATCATCCGAAGGGGGAAGCGAGTCAACAACACTTACATCTTCGACTCCAGCACCTTTGTCTCGCTACTATTTAAGATCAAACAGAATCATGGCATCAACGACTATGGCACGTAAATTGTCATCTTCTACATAAGCTGCGTGAAAAGGAGCTAGTTCGTGGTCTACCTCTTATCAAGATAGACAACTTGACACATTGTGCTAATTGTGTTAAGGGAAAACAAGTCCGAACCTCATTCAAAACCAAGCAGAACGTCACAAAAAAGAAGCCCCTTGAGCTTCTTCACATGGACCTCTGTGGCCCAATGCGCGTTCAAATTCCTTGTGGAGCACGCTATATATCTGTGATCGTAGATGACTACTCTAGGTTCACGTGGACCTTATTCCTGCGCTCCAAGGATCAAGCCTCCTCGCGCATCATAAAGTTGGTCGCCCTACTCGAGAATTCTCTATCTCTGAAGGTGAGCTCTATAAGATCTGATCATGGAACTGAATTTGAGAATGGAGAAATGCTGAGCTACTGTGTTGAAAGAGGAATTTCTCACAACTTCTCAGCTCCTAGGACACCACAACAAAATGGAGTGGTTGGAAGAAAGAATCGAACACTAGTAGAGATGGCGCGCACCATGCTTCTTCAAAGTGGTGTCACTCCCTCTCTATGGAATGAAGCGGTGAACACTCCATGCTACATCACCAACAGATCTCTTCTATGCCCTTCTCTAGGAAAGACTCCCTACGAGCTTATCAAGGGATATCCTCCAAGCATATCTCATTTTAGGGTATTTGGATGCAAGTGCTACGTGCTGAACAATGAGAAAGATAATTTAGGCAAGTTTGATGCACGAAGTGATGAATCCATCTTTCTTGGCTATGTCCCAGCAAGCAAAGCGTACAAGGTCTTCAACCAAAGAACAAGAACCATCGAGGAGAGCATACATATAGTGTTTGATGAAAGCTCCTTCCTCACTTCCTCTACAAACACTTCTGATCCATTCCCAGAAGTCGCCTCCTTTGAAGCCCCTTCAGATATCGATCAAGCACCTCCTCATAAAGCCTTAAACCCACTCGCCCCTCCGTATATAGCCTCAGTTCCCTCAGGCCCTGACTCAGACAGTGATAACGAAGGGCCTTCTACCTCAGACATTGATCAGAACACAAAGCCTCCCACTAGATCTTTTCAACAACAAGGTGCTCATCCTCCAACAAACATGCTCACCCCAGTCCATTCTGGGATTCACACTCGCTCTCGTGTAGCTCGATTAGCTCCTCCAGAGACAATCGTGGAAGCTCTTGATGAAACAACTGAGGAAACCAGCCTTTGTGCCTTCAACGCCTTCGTCTCTCTCACTGAGCCTAAGAATATCAAAGAAGCCATCCTCGATCCAGATTGGGTGGCTGCCATGCAAGAAGAGATTCATGAGTTCGAGCGAAACAAAGTCTGGCGCCTTGTTCCTAAGCCCTCCAATCGCACCATCTTAGGCACTCGTTGGGTCTTTCGCAACAAGCTCGATGATTCAGAAGTTGTGGTTAAAAACAAAGCACGTCTGGTAGCACAAGGGTACAATCAACAAGAAAGGATCGATTATGACGAGACCTACGCCCCAGTTACCAGATTAGAGGCCATTCGACTTCTTATTGCCTTCGCTTTGCACAAGGGCTTCAAGCTCTTTCAAATGGATGCGAAGACGGCTTTTCTCAATGGTGTGCTCAATGAAGAAGTGTATGTGAAGCAGCCCCCATGCTTTGAAGACTCGAATCACCCATAGCACGTTTATTTCCTGGACAAGGCCCTCTATGGGTTAAAGCAAGCACCAAGGGCATGGTATGAGTGCCTCTCTGAGTACCTCCTCGCCAACAACTACAAGAGGGGAACAATCGACAAGACACTCTTCATCCAGGAATATGAAGGCGACATCCTAGTGGTTCAGGTATATGTTATTGATATTATCTTTGGTTCAACTAACATGTTGCTTGTAGAGAAATTCAAAGACGTGATGAGTAGCAAGTTCAACATGAGCATGATAGGGGAACTCAACTTCTTTCTTGGACTGCAAGTGGTGCAAAACGCTTAAGGCATTCAAATTCATCAACAAAGTATCTAAAGGAGATCATAAAGAAGTTTGGAATGGACAATAGCAAGCCCCTTCACACTCCAGTGTCCACAGGCACTAGTTAGACGCAGACCTTAACAGCGCCAAGGTGAATGAAACACTCTATAAGGTATGGTAGGATCCTTAATGGACTTAAATGCCTCTAGGCCCGATATTGTTTTTACAGTGAGCTTGTGTGCACGTTTCCAATCTGATCCAAGGGAGTCGCACGTCGCTATCATCAAGCATATCCTTCTCTATCTAAAAGGGACTGATAATCTTTGTTTATGGTACCCTAAGAACTGCGATTTTACCCTTGCTGGATACACATATGCTGACTATGCATGATATCTAGTTGATCGAAAGAGCACCTCAGGTATGGCACAATTTCTAGGCCCTTGTCTCGTTTCATGGGGCTCTCGTAAACAGAACTCAGTAGTTGTGTCCACCACTGAGGCTGAATACATAGCAGCCGCTTCTTGTTGTGCTCAACTCATATGGATCAAGCAAGAACTCACTGACTTTGGAATCTCAATGGGCTCGATTGAAATAAGGTGTGACAACACAAGCGCGATCAGCATCTCAAAGAATCATGTGCACCACTCTCGAACCAAGCACATTGATGTGCGTCATCACTTCCTTCGAGATAATGGGGAGATGAAGCACATCGAGCTCACCCATTGTAGAACTGAGGATCAAATAGCAGACATTTTCACCAAGGCCTTAAACAAGGAACCGTTCATCAAGCTAAGACTTCAATTGGGCTTGATCCCCTTTCATTAAGCATCTCCTTGCACGTAAGCCTTATCCCTTGATCTTGTGTAAATTTAGTGCTCCTTTTAATATTGGGAACCTAGGACTAGTACGTGCGTGAACCTAGCCTATACTCTTAGGGGTATTCTTCCTTCTCATGCTCTGTGTGATGCTAAATGCTTAGTTAGGCCCTCTCTAGGATTGCACTATTGCTTGCTAAAACTTGATCCATTTGCATGCTATTCATTTTCAAGCCCTTATATATATGCACGATGATCGCTTCTTAACCTCATAATCAAGCCCCCCAAATATGATTCGTGCTTATAGGCCAATCCCTTAGCCTTGATCTTAATGTTACGTTCCCTATGACCATATAAGCCACAACTGGGAATATTCATTGAGATGAAAAAAAGCCTACCCATATATGCTTAGCACTTCTTGTTTTTAAAAGAGCTTTTATGTCCGTTTGTGTGTGTGCGTTTATTATGTGCTTAAGCGAGTTAAATTATTCTACTGAGAATGGAAACTTAGACACAATACGTCCTATTATGGGGACAGAGTAAGTAGAAGAGATCACAAGCGCAGTGTTTGAACTACATATCCTTGGGGACCGAGTAACACATATTAGAGTGAAGCACAAATAACTTCAGGAACTGAGTATAGGGATTGATAGAATCTTAGGGACCGAGCGTCTCAACGGTCGACTATCTTCTAGGCACTCATTACTCGCCAGCCTACCAACGGTCACTTGTATATGCGATAAGCGAGGCGCCGTTCCAAATCTGGATTAAGGCCGTTGTGATTTGACCGTTCGACCATCTCCATAAATAGCCCCTTTGACCAGATTCAGCCCTCCTTCACCACCTCTGCAACTATTCACTCATCTTAATCTCTCTCTCTTCTAAGCACTCAACTCTCAAACCCTGCAACTCTTCACCACTCTCCCTCTCTCTCCTTCACAAATTCCACTCTCTCAAACACAATAATGGCCAACCCAATGTACATTGACCCCGCCAAATGGGCTGAGTTCCTCAAATTCCAGGAGTTCATGGAGAGCTCCAAAGCAGCCGCCCCTGTTGCTCCCTCTTCCTCCACACCACCAGCTCTCCTTGACTCAGCACCACCAAAGCCCCTCTCTCCCATTCCAGAGAAAGTGCCCAGTCCTCTACCCTCACCTACCGCTCACTCCACCTCTACAACCCCGATGGAGGAAGACCAAACAACCCCCGTCATTCACCCGGTATCCTCCACCGACTCCACCGAGCACACTCCCTCCGCCTCTAGACATGAGGAATCCATCCATCATAACCCTGACATCACATCCACCGCCCTTTCTCTCATTACTCCTCCCTCTCCACCGCCTCAGACATCCCTCAAACGAGCCTTAGCCATCACGCCCTCTTCCACCACCCAGAAACGCTAGAAGACAATCGCGGCGAATCCCTCAGTCTCCCTCCTGCTCACAACAACTTCTCGACTCGAGTCATCATCGAGCCTCTAATCATAGGCCAAGGCTTCTGGTCCAGCCTCAGCCCTGCAGAGTTCGGTGTCGCCACCGCCGTTAGAGCTCGAGGTGGAGCCTTTCGCCGTTGACTACAAAGAGGTGAGAAAGTTGTACAACGCTCTCGTTGTTATGACCCCTAGCCCTGGCCAACTCTATTTTGTGGCCCACATTCCTTGGGGAGACGAGCCCAAGACACTGAACGTCAAGCTGATGGCGAAGGTGCTCGATCTTCCAACGGGCGAAGGGTACGCGTCTCTTCCAAAGAAGAACTGGCCCTCTGGAAAGGGCGAGACGCTGGGACTACTGGTAGGGAAGCTGCGTCCAAGGGAGATCAAGACGCATATGCTGGGCTTCGGTACAAAGATCCTCCACTACATAATGTTGCGCAACATCATCCCGCGCCAAGAGAAGCGCGATACCGTCACCATAGGAGATGCGTGTCTCCTGCGAGAAGTCATCGAAGGGAGTCTAATAGACACGCCGCGACTCATCCTCTCCCACATGCTGACGGTGAAGATGCATAAGAACCACATGCTTCCCTACCCCCACATCGTCAAGAAGCTCATGTTAGAGCTGGGGATTTACAAGCCGACCAAGGAGATGCCCTACGAGAGTATAATCAATGAGACTGAGTTGCGCCGGCTACTCAAGCACGCCAGTATGGATGCGCCGGTTGAGAAGCTCCTCCTTGGCTCCACTCCCAGATCTGAGCCTAACCCCGAGCCCAAACCGAAGCCCGAACCATCATCCACTCCCAAATCAGAATCCAGACCTTGCCGAATGAAGAGCCCCTCGAAGGAGCCCAAGCCCCTGCTACCGCCGAATATGAGCTCAGAGGAAATTCAGCTTCACACCTTGGAAGCTGTCCTTCAGACTAATCGACATCTATCTGGGTTAAGGCGCTTGCTCGACTGGCACCTCAATCACATCAAGGCACTCATGATCGGGCCTCTGAAGGAGGGTTGCGAGGATGACTACAAGGAAGACTACCAGTGGGAGTAGCTATGGTCTCAGTTCCCCTAGGGCCCCTTAGAAATCCAAAGCTCCTATAAAATTCTTGTCATTTTTGCTCTTTTTTTTGGCTGCTTTTCTGTGTGCTCTTCAATTTTATCAATGAATTGCTAGTTTTTGGTTCACTTATCTGCTTACTCTAGTGCGTACTGAGATAGGGCTAGACTTATTGCGTTTTCTTTTGTATCACTTACTCATTCCTCTAGAAGGCACGCACGTGCTACACTTAGTTTCCCTTGATTAATATTGCGCATTCCTTTCTACATGATGTCAAAAGGGGGAATATTACAGGCATAGGAGTTATTTAACTTAGGGGGAACTAGAACATATGGAGTTAAAGGGCGATGCTTATTACTAGTTCATTGATTAAGGGGGAATTGAAAGCTACTTATTTTCTTAGCTCTATAATATGCCTATGCCAGGATTCTATGTTTGTCATCATTAAAAAGGGGGGAATTGTTAGTTGTATGAACTAGCCCCTTAGTTCGTACAACTGATAATGCCTTAGTTTTAATGATAACAAACTACCTTATGAATTAATATGTGTATTGAATGAGATATCGCAGGAAATCGATAGGCCTTTGAGTTACTAAGGAAACTAAAGCGTGGAAAGCAACGAGCTTAAGAGAAGAGACAAGAGCGAGTTCAGCGAGAAGACTAGAGCTAAAGGCGCTTAACTAGGAGCAAGGGAACCGAAGGATATTGAAGTGGATCGAACATTGAGAGTGAAGGATCGAGCTGCACAAAGTAACGCGCTACACAAGGAGGACACGCTCAAGGGGACCGAAGACGCTCAAGGGGACCGAGTGTGTATCTATGGAAAGAAATCTTCCTTGAACCTAAAGAAGGAAATAGAGCTAAAGAAGGAAAGAGTTGATTTGCCAAGAGACTTACCAGATTTGAGATCTTAACAGTTGAAGCTAGTTTGTCATTATATTCAGCTAGTTTCGATTTAATACTTTATTTATTATTATTCACTTGCTTTTAGGTAATTAGTTTCCGGTGATTATTCCATAGTATAAGTAGTTTAGTTTATTATCCTTATACTGTGGTTGTCGAACTAGAGAGAGAGTTCATCTTGATTTAGAGCTTAGGCAATAGCTAGGAGAGTTGAGAGAAACTAAGAACTGTGTGTTCGCCTAGTTGTTGTAAATCTCAAGAGAAATCAAATCAACCAACGTTTTAGAATTAAAGTGTTTATTAGTTATTAGTCTTATATTCCGCACAAAAGATCCTATCTTTAGTTAGACTAAGTTCTTCACGATCCACACTAACGATCTTTCTTTAATCTTTTAATGATTTTTTCTTCCAATTTTTTCTAGCTTACGTAGTTTATAAAAGTTAGATTGCATATTCAGTGAGAGAATTATATTATAATAATGATTACGAGGATATTTGTTGTAAAAATCTAACTCTTTTCACTAAAATTATGAAATATGTAATTAATATGTTGTCTATTATAATTAAAACTATCCTTTTTAACCTAAAAAAGTAAAAATTGTCTATATTAACAAATGCTGAATTATTCTCCTAAATCGAAATTCAATGAAATTTTTGACCATTGGATGTGTATAAAAAACCATGTTAAAGGTTGAGATTTTTTATCCTCCCAAATTGGAAAATTAATGAAGCTTCCTTCTCTTTGAGATGTATAAAGGAGAGATCACAAGATCCAGGTAGAATTTTTTTGGTTTATCTTATTATTCAAGTTGAACTTAAAATAATAGAAGCTCAATAATCAATTTTCCAGTTCAATTTTTTATTTCTTAGGTTTTATCATGATTAGATTTTTCAAATTGGATGATGTGGGACAGTCAATTACTAACGATCTTTTTTTAAAATTTTTTAACTTTCTTATGATTTCTTTCTTACATTTTTTCTAGCCTATGTACTTCATTAAAGTTGGATCAAATATTCAATAATTGAGACAATTTTTATATAGTAGTGACTATGAGGATATTTGTTATGAAAATCTGACTTTTAGCATTCAAATTATGAAAATTATACAATTAATAAGTAGTCTATTCTAATTAGAACTATCCAATCAAACCAATATAAGCTAAAACTATCCATATTAACACATGTGTAAATGTTCTCCCATATCAAAACTCAATGAAATTTTTCGTCCATTGGACGTGTATAAAAAGCCATGCTACAAGTTGAGATTTAAGCCTTCCACATCAGAAACTTAATTAAGTTTCCTTCTCTTTGAGGTGTATAAAAGGAGATCACAAGACATATAGAAATAGGTTTTTATATTTCTCTTATTACTCAAGTTGAGCTTGAAAGAATAGAAGCCCAATAATCAATTTTCAGTTTAAAACTTTTATCTCTTACGTTTTATCATGACAATGAGATTTTCCGAATTGAGTTATGTGGGATTTTCAGTTACTAACGATCTTTCTTTATTTTTTTATGTTTAACCATTTATTTATTCCTTTTTTTCTAGCATATGTACTTCATAAAAGTTGGATTGCATATTCAAGAATTGAGAGAATTTTCATATAGTAATGACTACAAGGATATTTGTTGTGAAAATCTAACTCTTAGCAATAAAATTATGAAAAAAATATAAATAATAAGTTGTTTATTATAATTAAAAATATCCACTTTCACAGAAAAAAGAAAAAAATGTCCATATTAACTCATGTTCAATTATTCTTCCACATCGTAACTGAATGAAATTTCCGACCATTAGATGTGTATATGAAGCCATGCTACATGTTGAGAATTTTAGCCTACCACATCAAAAACTTAATGAGGTTTCCTTTTCTTTGAGGTGTATAAAAGGAGATCACAAGACCCTCGATAGAAATGGATTTTTATGTTTCTCTTATTACTCAAATTGAGCTTAAAACAATAGAAGCTCAATTATCATGACAATTAGACTTTCTGAACTGGATTATGTGGAATTTTCAATTACTAATGATTTTTCTTCAATTTTAATTTTTTTAACATTTTCTTCCATTTTTTCTAGCCTTTCATAAAAGTTGGATTGCATATTCAATAATTGAGAGAAATTTTCATATAGTAATGACTACGAGGATATTTGTTGTGAAAATCTAACTCTTAGCACTAAAATTATGAAATAATATATAATTAATAAGTAGTCTATTATAATAAAATATATTCACTTTAACTCAAAAAAATGTAAAAGTGTCCATATTAACACATGTTCAATTGTTCTCCTACATCGAAACTCAATGAAATTTTGACCATTGGATGTGTATAAAAAGCCATGTTACAAGTTGAGATTTTTGTGCCTCCCACATTGGAAACTTAATGAAGTTTCCTTCATTCTCAGATATATAAAAGAAGCTCACAAGACCCCCGATTGAAATGTGTGTTTATATTTCTCTTATTATTCAAGTTGAGCTTAAAACAATAAAAGTCCAATAATCAATTTCCCAATTTTAATTTAAAAACATTTTGATTTGTTTTATCGTCATATCCGAGTGTATATGGGTATGTTGACATTTTTAACGTGTTCATGTTACATAGTTTATAACCTGTTTATTTTTACAAAAATATTATTCTCAATTCATTTCTATATTTCGTATATCAACATTAAGATTGATAAAAAAAATTATACATGAATAAACCAAAGTCTCTCTTAATTGGTAAAAAAATCTAAGCACAGATATATAAACTACAAAATTAACTTATCACAACATGAGGGTAACACATCTGTGTGCAGTTGTACAATTTACATTAAACATATACAATATAAATAATGTTCAATGTGTATAATAATCTCGCAAAAAGACAAAACCCGTGCAAAGCACGGGTAATAGAAATCTAGTCTAATCTTAATCTTAATATATCTTAAAATTGGTATTGTTTTTCCTAATTAATACTCTACTTATTGCACATGTTTATTCACTTATTCTACATGTTTATTCACACAAAGAGTTCCTTCAATTCGTCCGGCCCAGATTTCTCATAGTTTGGGTTTGTTCGGCCCAGTTTGAATATATGTTTTGCATCAAGAATTCCTATTATCTCAGCCCAATTTGAATCACAACATTATCTTGGCCCAATTTGAATCACAACCTTATCTCGGCCCAATTTGAATTAAATGTTAATTTACATTTTAACACAATTAACTTTATTAATATACTATACTATATAATATAAATTACATTGTTTCCTTTTATTAATCTAATCCTACTTATCATATCATCATATCATATCATATCATCATATCATCATATCATATCATATTGTAAAGTTAGGTGGTAGAAAAAACCATAAATGTTTAGTATCCATATTAATTACACAAATTCAATTCAACACAAACCAAATTGTATTGTTCTTGGACCAATGAAAATAGAAATGTATGTGCTATATGGTAAAGTTAGGTGGTATGAAAAATCATAAATGTTTAGTATCCATATTAATTATACAAATTCAATTCAACACAAACCAAATTGTATTGTTCTTGGACCAATGAAAATAGAAATGTGTGTGCTAAAAAAGCCAGTTACCCAAAAAAAGCCCCAAAACATGTTATTT